>NW_016107815.1:1263521-1265354 GCF_001604975.1 Cebus imitator | reverse complement strand
GCATTATCTGAGCTCACTGCAACTTCCGCCTCCTGGGATTCAAGCATTTCTCCTGCCTCTGTCTCCCAAGTAGCTGGGACTACAGGTGTGCACCACCACACCTGACTAATTTTTGTATTGTTAGGACAGACAGGATTTCACCATGTTAGTCAGGCTGGTCTTGAACTCCTGGCTTTAAGTGATCTGCCCCCCTTGGCCTCCCAAAGTGCTGCGATTACAGGAGCCACTGTGTCCCACCTTTTTAAACATTTTATTAAGGGATAATTAACATAATTAATTACTAGAGATTTAAAGTTGTTATGGACTGAACTGTGTCTCCCTGACATTCATAGGTAGAAGCCTAACTTCCGATGTAACTGCATTTGAAAACAGAACCTGTAAGGAGGTAAGGAAGGTAGAATAAGGTCCTAAGAGTGAGCCCTGGTTGGGCACAGTGGCTCATGCCTGTGATCCCAGCACTTTGGGAGGCTGAGGCAGGCAGATCACTTGAAGCCAGGAGTCAAGACCAGCCGGCCCAACATGGTGAAACCCTGTCTACACTAAAAATACAAAAATTAGCCAGGAATGGTGGCACATACTTGTAGTCCTAGCTACTCAGGAGGCTGAGGCATGAGAATCACTTGAACCTGGGTGGTAGAGGTTGCAGTGAGCCAAGATTGTACCACCGCACTCCAGCCTGTGCGACAGAGCAAGAATCTGTCCCCAAAACAAAACAAAACAAACAAAAACAGTGGGTCCTAATTGAATGGTACAAATGTCCTTATACGAAGAGGGAGAGACGCCATGAGTGTGCATACAGGGCAGGCCACATGGGGACAGAGTGAGAAGGCAGCTGTCCACAAGCCAGAGAGAGATCTCACCATACATCAACCCTGGTAGCACCTTGATCTTGGACTTCCAGGCTATAGAATTGTGAGAAAATAAATTACGGGTGTGGGCCGGCTCGGCAGCTCACACCTGTAATCCTAGCACTTTGGGAGGCCAAGGCAGGTGGATCACGAGGTCAGGAGTTCAAGCCCAGCTTGACCAATGTGGTAAAACCCCGTCTCTACTAAAAATACAAAAAAAGCATTAGCTGGGCATGGTGGCACGTGCCTGTAATCCCAGCTTCTCAGGAGGTTGAGGCAGGAGAATTGCCTGAACCTGGGAGGCGGAGGTTGCAGTGAGCTGAGATCGTGCCATTGCACTCCAGCCTGGGTAACAAGAGTGAAACTCTGTCTCAAAATTAAAAAAAAAAATCCCTGATGTTTAAGACACCCAGTCCATGGTATTTTCTTATAGCAGCCCAAGCTGACCAATACATGAGCTAATCAATATAAAAATGTAGAATTTGGTGAGTTTTGGCATAAGTGTACACCTAATAAATCATTACCACAGTCAAAATGAACATAGTCATAACTCTCAAAAATTTCCTCTGTACTGCCTTGATAATCCTCCCTCCACTCCTCCTCAGACCCCCAAATGCCCAGGAAACCACCAAGCTATTTTCTGTTGCTATAGACTAGTTTGCATTTTCTGGAACTTTACATAAATAGAATTATATAGTATGTACTTTTTTAAAAATTTGACTTCTTTTATTCAGCATAATTATTTTGATATTCATCTACATTTCTCTGTATATTAATAGTCTAGTGCCTTTAAAAAAAAAAACAATTTGTTTTGAGACAAGGTCTTGCTCCTGCCACCCAGTCTGGAGTACAGTGGTGTAATCATAGCCCACTGCAGCCTCAAACTCCTGGGTTCAAGCAGTCCTCCCATCTCAGCCTCCCAAGTAGCTGGAACTACAGGCTTGTACCATGGAGCCCATTTACCCTTTTTTTTTTTGAGATGGAG
>NW_016107815.1:1253106-1261892 GCF_001604975.1 Cebus imitator | reverse complement strand
GTTATATGTTGTAAGCATCAAATATATGGCTTGCTTTTAAAATTTAATCTGACACTCTCTTCCTTTAATTGAGATTTTTTTTAAATTTGAGATGGAGTTTCGCTCTTGTTGCTCAAGCTGGAGTGCAATGGCATAATCTCGGCTCACTGCAACTTCCGTCTCCCGGGTTTAAGCGATTCTCCTGCCTCAGCCTCCTGAGTACCTGGGATTACAAGCACGTGCCATTATGCTCAGCTAATTTTTTGTATTTTTAGTAGAAATGGAGTTTAGCCATGTTAGCTAGGCTGGTCTCGAACTCCTGACCTCAGGTGATTCACCTGCCTCAGCTTCCCAAAGTGCTGGGATTACAGGCGTGAGCCACTGGGCTTGGCCAATTGAGGTGTTTAGACCATTTACATTTATGTGAGTATTGCTATGGCTGGATTTAAATTGATCACCTTACCATTTATTTTTTATTTTATCATCTTTGTTGGCTTATCGTTCTAACTCTTAGTTTTGTTATTTTAATGATTGCTTCAGGGTTAATGGTATACATCTTTAACTTACCACTGTCTACCTTTAAATGATATTATACGTTTTTACATACAGTATGAGAAACTTACAATAATATACTTCCATTTATCCTCATCCAGTCTTTGTGTCATTATGGCCACATATTTTACCACCACATATCTTATAAACCCTATAATATGTTGTTAAAAATTTTGCTTTAAACAGTCAAATATCTTTTTTTTTTTTTTAACTATTTTTTTGAGATGGAGCCTCACTCTGTCGCCCAGGCTGGAGTGCAATGGCACAATTTTGGCTTACCACAACCTCCGCCTCCTAAGTTCAAGCAATTCTCATACCTCAGCCTCCCAAGTAGCTGGGATTACAAGTGTGCACCACCACCTCTGGCTAATTATTTATATTTTTAGTACAGACAGGGTTTCGCCATGTTGGCCAGGCTGGTCGTGAACTCCTGACCTCAGGTGATCCATCCAACTTGGCCTCCCAAAGTGCTGGGATTACAGGCATGAGCCACCGTGCCTGGCCTCAAATATCGTTTGAATAGATTTATACAATAAGGAAAATGTCAGATACCCACGTAATTAATGTTTCTGGTACTCTTTATTCCTTCATGTAGATCTGGATTTCCAACTGATACAATTTTCCTTCTGCCTGAAGAATTTCCCTTAACATGTCTTGTAGTATGAATTTGCCAGTGATGAATTCTTTCAAATTTTGTATGTCTGATAAGTGTTTATTTCACTTTCAGTTTTTAAAAAATAGACTATTTTTATTTATTTATCTTTGAGACAGGGTTTTGTTCTCGTTCCCCAGGGCGGAATGCAATGGTGCCAACTTGGCTCACCGCAACATCCGCGTCCTGGGTTCAAGCGATTCTCTTGCCTCAGCCTCCCTAGTAGCTGGGATTATAGGCATGCACCACCAAATCCAGTTAATTTTGTATTTTTAGTAGAGACAGGGTTTCTCCATATTGGTCAGGCTGGTCTCGAGCTCCTGATCTCAGGTGATCCATCTGCCTCAGCTTCCCAAAGTGCCGGGATTACAGTTGTGAGCCACTGTGCCTGGCCGACTTTATTCCTTAGAGCAGTTTTAGGTTCACATCAAAATTGAGCAGAAGGTACAGATATTTCCTATGTGTTCTCCTGCCTCAACATGTGCACAGCTCTCCCACTGTGAATATCCTATACCAGAGTGGCATATTTATTATAATTGATGAACATACATTGACACGTCATTTACCAGTCAAATTTCATTGTTCACATTAGAGTCCACTCTTGTTCATTCTCCATTTGACAAATGTACACCAGCATGTATCCATCATTATCACTTTACATAGAATAATTTCACTGCCTTAAAAATCCTCTGTGCTCTGCATATGTATCCTTCCCTCTCCCTCAATATCTGGCAACCACTGATCTTTTTACTGTCTTTATAGTTTTGCCTTTTCCAGATGGTCATATGGTTGGATTCATATAGTGCATATCTTTTTCAGATTGGCTTCTTTCACTTCGTAATTTACATATAAGTTTCCTCCGTGTCTTTTTATGGCTTGGCAGCTCTTTTCTTTTTAGTGCTGAATAATATTCCATTGTCTGGATGTACCACGGTTTATTTATCCATTCATTTACTAAAGGGCATCTTGGATGCTTCCACAGTTTGGTAATTATGATCAAAGCTGCCATAAACATCTGTGCACAGGTTTTTGTGTGAACAAATTTTTCAACTCCTTTGGATGAATACCAAGGAATATGGTTGCTGGATCACATGGGTAAGAGTTATGTTTAGTTTTGGCCAGGCATGGTGGCTAACGCCTGTAATCTCAGCACTTGGGCAGACCGAGGCAGGCGGATCAGGAGGTCAGGAGATTGAGATCATCCTTGCTCACATGGTGAAATCTTGTCCCTACTAAAAATAAAAAATTAAAATTAAAATTAACTGGGCACAGTGGCACACACCTGTAGTCCCAGCTACTCGGGAGGCTGAGGCAGGAGAATCACTTGAACCCAGGAGGCAGAGGTTGCAGCGAACTGAGGTCACGCCACTGCACTCCAGCCTGGGCGACAGAGCGAGACTAAGCGAGACTAAAAAAAAAAAAAAAAAAAGGGTTACGTTTAGTTCTGTGAGAATTGTCTTCCAAAGTGCCAAACTGCCTTCCAAAGTGGCCTCCATCTAGTACTAACAATGAATGAGCATCCTTGTTATTCCACATCCTTGTCACCATTTTATGTTTTCAGTATTTTTGGATTTCAACCATTCTAATAGATGTGTAGTGGTATCTCGTTATTCCTTTTAAACTGCAATTCCCTAGTGACGTATGATGATGGCCATCTTTTCATATGCTTATTTGTTATCTTTGGTGGGATGTTGGCTTTTGTTTTTGAAAGATCTTTTTTCTGACTATAAAATTCTAACTTATCAGTGTTGTTTCTTTTCTTTCATTTCTTTAAAGATTTTGCTCCACTGTCTTCTGACTTGCATTGTTTCTAACAAGGATTCTACTACTATTCTTATCTTTGTTTCTATGTACATATTCTATGTACATAGTGTGTCTTATTTCCAGCTTCTTGAAAAATTTTCTCTTTATTACTGGTTTTAAGCAATTCTATGACGTTATGCCTTACTGTAATTTTATTTATTTTTTGTGTGTGTGTGCTTGGGATTTATTGAGCTTCTTGGACTTTTTTTTTGGTTTGTTTTTTCTGAGACAGGGTCTCACTCTATCACCCAGGCTGGAGTGCAGTGGCACCATCTCAGCTCACTGCAACCTCCGCCTCCCAGGCTCAAGGGATCTTCCCACCTCAGCCTTCCAAGTAGCTGGAACCACAGACATACACCACTACACCTGGCTATTTTTTTAAATTTATATTTTTAGTAGAGATGGGGCCTCGCCATGTTGTCCAGGCTGGTCTTGAACTCCTGACCTCATGATCCACCTGCCTCAGCCTCCCAAAGTGCTGGGATTAGAGGCATGAGCTGCTGCTCCTGGCCTGCTTCCTGGATCTCTGAATTCATATTTTTCATCAAATTGGAAAAGTTTTTGACCATTATTTCTTCAAATATTTTATCATTTGAATACTCTAGTTACACATATATTGGACTACTTGAAGTTCTTCTATAGCTCAACAATTCTGTGTGTATTTTTTAAAAGTCTTTTTTCCTTTGTGTTTTAGTTTCTATTATGTTTGTAAGTTCATTAATCATTCCCCGTAGTGTGTAATCTGCTGTTAATCTGATCTAATGTACTTTTCATCTTAGACATTATAGTTTTCATCTTTAGAATTCTTATTAAGGATTTTAAAAAATCTTTGATGTTTCTACTTAGTATGCTTAATTGTTCCTCTATCTTCTTGAATATAACTTTCAATGTTCCTATTTCCTAATTCTATTCTCTGTATCATTTTTGAATCAGTTTTGATTGAGCGATTTTTATATTCACTATGGGTCGTCTTTCCCTAATTCTTTGCATGCCTGATAACTTTTTATCACACATCAGATGTCGTGAATTTTACCTTTTGGAGTGCTGGATATTTTTGTATTTTGACAAGTACTCTAAATATTCTTGAGCTTTGTTCTAGGGCATGGTTAAGTTACTTAGAATCAGTTTGATTTTTTTTTTCAGTCTTGTTTTCAAGCCTTGTTGGGTGAGAACAGAGCAGCAGTGAGTTTTGAACTAAATTTTCCCAACTACTGAGACAAAATTATTCAGAGTACTCTACCTTAGGCCCTGTGGATTATGAGGTTTTCTACTCTGACTGATGAGAACAGGAACTATTTCTGACCCTATGTGAGTTCTCTCTATTCCTTTTGCTGGTTCTTTTCCTGGTCTTACATAGTTTCCTCACACACATGTGCTAATCAGGACTCAGCTGAAGACTCCAGGGAGATCCTCTCCAGATTTCCAGAGTTCTCTCTGTGAAATTCTCTCCTCTTCGATATTTTGCAAACTCCTGACACCTTGGCCTCCCCCTCTCTCCCACCCAGCGACACCACGAGCTCCTCATTTTTGTGCCACAGTTGGGACAGTATCCATTCAATAAGCTGGGCAACGTCTTAGTGGTCACCTAGTTTATTTCTCATCCTTTGGGGATCAACTGCCCTATGTTGCCTGATTGTCAATGTTTTGAAAACCATTGTTGCATGTACTTCATTTGGCTTTTCAGTTGTTTCAGGCACAGTAACTCTGATCTCTCTTACTCCATCTTGGTCAGTAGCAGAAGTCTGCAATCAATCCTATGTATTTTATTTAATGCCTTTAAAGCAAAATATGGAGCCTGAGAAAATATCCATATCCTTCACCAGATGGTCAGAGGGGACCATGACACACAAAAACGGTTAAGAACTTCTGCTCTTGCCGGGCACGGGTGGCTCATGCCTGTAATCCCAGCTCTCTGGGAGGCCAACGTGAGTCGATCATTTGAGGTCAGGAGTTTGAGACCAGCCTGGCCAACATGATGAAACACCATCTCTACTAAAAATGCAAAAAAAATAGCTGGGTGTGGTGGCTCATGCCTGTAATCCCAGCTACTTGGAAGGCTAAGGCAGGAGAATCTCTCAAACTTGGGAGGCAAAGGTAGCAGTGAGCTGAGATTTCACCACTGCACTCCAGCCTGGGCAACAGAGCAAGACTCTGTCTCAAAAACAAAACAAAACAAAACAAAATTCCTGCTCAGGTAGGTGTTCTTAATATGTTTTTGGCCACTCCCCCTTCCAGGGTACACAGATTTTCCCTGAGAAAGATGGAACAAGGCCTGAGCTGCTTTTAGGCCCTCAAAAGCTAGAGTCTGAACATGAATGGGAACATGAACATGAACATGGTCTCTGGCAGTCCTGAGCTTCCAGATTTTCCCCAGAGTAGATCTAGGAGGAAATTAGTTTCCACCCTGCAGTTTCTCCCTGGTGGCTGTGTCTCTCTTGTGTCTCAAAGAGAGGTTTGCAAATGTTAGGCAGGGTCTGTGCAAATAAGTCATGAAGTTTTGATTTCACAGCAAACTTGGTTATTAACCTTTGTTTTTTCTTTTTCCACACCCTTCCTAAAAATCCTTTCCATCCCCACTGCAGACTCCACCCCATTTTCTCTTCCTTTATAATTAGGGCATAAGCTTGCTGAACCCAAACATCTTTGCCTGGTGGAGGAATCCATGTACCCCTAGCAGTGCATGTTTTGTTAATCTGAGTGAAAAGTCAGAACAGGTTGGAGGGCTCCACCACCTCTGACAAAGGAACTGGAGGCGGGGCTAGTCTCACATGGAAACTACTCATTAGTCCTGTATTTGTCCTAGTATTCCAGTATGCCAAGTCTCCCCTAATTCCCTTTAGGAGGCTGGTACTACCTGGGTTGCTGGGTAGAGATAAATGAAATGAACTCATTAGCATTTGTAAGCAAGTCTGTGGGAGCTGGGCAGGAGGGATTCATTCTATTGAGATGAATGTTGATGCAGCTCCCAAAGTTGAGATCAGCTGCTATTCTAGCATCAAGCTCAGAATCATCATTCTCTGAATCTCTTTTTCCTGGGTTTAAGGATCCTGTCCCGGGGTTCACACAGCCATTAACACAGGAGGCTCCAAAATCCAGCCTTGAGTATCCATGCATTTTTTAAATTCAACAAATATATGAGACCCACCGTATTCCGGTCCTTATAATAGGCATTGAGGATAGAGTGATGAACAAAACCCAACAAACTCTACAGTTCCTCTTTTTATGAGACTCACCATCTAATTGAGACGGTCACTGATATGGTGTGTGTGTATGTAAAAGAGCACAAAACTACACGCACATATCATATGCATGCACACATATGTAAAATATAACCGTGACAGTCATTGAGGAGGAGTCAGTAAGCATAAACTAGGGGAACTGACCTGGTTGGGGAGCTCAGGGAAGGGTTCCGTGAAGAAATGATAACCCAGCTGAGATGTAAAAGATGAGTAGACTTTAATTAGGGGAAAAGGAGAAAGAGTGCTCCCTGTGGAAGAAATAGAATGTGCAAAGGCCCTGTGGCCTAAGGACACAGGTATGAGTGGCAGAGTGCATTTTCCGAAGAAGGCTGCATCACTGTGTGATACTCCATAGCTCTTCCTACACCATGAGGCCACACTCACCCATGGAGAGATGAAGGCCTGTGTGTGTCCCCTTGAATTCAAGGTCCCCTTGAATCTGGGTTGGGCCTACTGCCGATGTGATGCCATGTGACTCCTGAGGCTAAATCTAAAAATGTTCCTTCTTGTCTTCTTGGGAATTACCTACCCAGGACCATGCTGTGAGGCAGCCACGGAGCCACTCGGAAAAGTTCCAGCTGTGGAGAGGCATTGCCCTCCAGACACAAGCGTGAAAGAGCCTTCAGATGACTCCAGACCCAGCCTCTGAGCCACTGCAGCAGATGCCAAGTGGAGTGAGCCCTGCCTGAATTTTAGATCTGGGAGCAAAATAAATATTGTCAGCATCCTTTCAAGCCACTCAGTACTGACAGGCTTTGCTCTGGTAGCTTCAGACAACAGTGTGTATGGGGAACTCTGAAAAAGCCAGCAGAAAAGGGCTCAAGTACCTCTGGGACCTGAGAATGGAAAGGGAGCAAGAGCTGGATGCAGAACTTGCTGCAAGCCCAGGGACTCTAGAAAAGGCAATCCCTCCAGGCGAACAAAGCTGCGGGGCACTCACTTGGCTACTGGAATGAGGAGTGGATTTCAGCCCTCACTCATCTCTCAGCCAAATGTCCTTATCCAGGGCACACCTACACAGTCATACTTAGAGGCCCTGCTAGGCCACACAACGTCTCAGAGGCTGCGTTAGGGATTTGGGTCTTTATTCTAGGAGCAATGGGGGATAAGGTAATGGGGCCAGAAGTTACTTTTTTTTTTTTTTTTTTTTTTGAGATAGAGTCTCACTCTGTCTCCTAAACTGGAGGGCATTCCTATGATCTCAGCTCACTGCAACCCCCACCTCGTGGGTTCAAGCAATTCTCCTGCCTCAGCTTCCTGAGTAGCTGGGATTACAGGTGCATGCCACCATGCCTGGCTGATCTTTATATTTTTTTAGTAGAGACAGGGTTTCACTGTGTTGGCCAGGGTGGTGTCGAACCCCTGACCTCAAGTGATCCACCTACCTCAGCCTCCCAAAGTGCTGGGGTTACAGGTGAGAACCACCATGCTCAACCTTTCTATTTTCTTTCTTTTTTTTTTTTTTTTTTTATTTTTGTAGAGACAGGGTTTCATCATGTTGCCCAGGCTTGTCTGAAACTCCTAGGCTCAAGGGATCTGCTTGCCTCAGATTTAATTTTGTTTGTTTGTTTGTTTTTGAGATGAAGTATTGCTCTGTCACCCAGGCTGTAGTGTAGTGGCCTGATCTTGGCTCACTGCAACCTCTGCCTCCCAGGTTAAAGAGATTCTCCTGTCTTAGCCTCCCGAGTGGCAGGGAATATAGGCCTGACCAATTTTTGTATTTTTAGTAGAGACAGGGTTTTGCTATGCTGGCCAGGCTGGTCTCAAACTCCTGACCTCAGGTGATCCACCCGCCTCGGTCTCCCAAAGTGCTGGGATTACAGGCATGAGTCACCGAGCCCAGCCCTGATTTTTTAAAAAATATTTTTCATTTTTCAGAGATAGGGTCTTGCTTTGTTACCCAGGCTGGAGTGCAGTGGCACAATCATAGGTCACTGCAGCCTCGAACCCCTGAGCGTGAGTGATCGTCTTCCCGCAGCCTTCTGGGCCTTCTGACTAGCTAGGACTACAGGTGTGTGCCACCACCCTCCAGCTAATTCTCAAAATTTTTTGTAGAGATGGGGGTCTCACCATGTTGCCCAGGCCGGTCTCAAATTCCTGGCCTCAGGTGATTCTCAAGTAATCTGCCTCAGACTCCCAAAGTGCTGGCACTGCAGGCATGAGCCACTGCACCTGGCCAGGCTTCCTCATTCTTCAACATTTCTCTTATCTCAAGGAGGAGATAATTTCTCCTACTTATAGGCTCAACTCTACCTACATACTAATTTCAGTTCTGTCCTAGCCCCCAGAATAGCTAAAACATGGCTAAAAGTAAAGATCAGCCTAGCATCTGGTCTCTTTCCCTTTTTTTAAAAGTTTTATTTTTAATTGATATAGATACACACACACACACACACACACACACACATACATATGAAGTACAATGTGATGTTTTGATACACGTATACATTGTGGAATAAGCAAGTCAAGCTAGTTAGCATACCTATCAACTCAAATATTTATCATTTCTTTGTGGTGAGAACATTTAAAATCCTCTCTGTTAGCTATTTTGAAAAAAAAAC
>NW_016107815.1:1246589-1252921 GCF_001604975.1 Cebus imitator | reverse complement strand
CACCATGTTGGCTGGGCTGGTCTTGAACTCCTGACCTCAAGTGACCCGCCTACGTCAGCCTCCCAAAGTGCTGGGATTACAGGTCTGAGCCACTTCGCCTGCCTACAATGCACTGTTATCTGCTATAGTCACAATGCAGTACATAGAACACCAGATCTTATTCCTCCTGCTTAACTGAAGCTTTGTACCTGTTGACCAGCATCTTTCCTTTCTCCCCTCCCCCCACCGCAGCCTCCAGTAACCAGCATTCTGCTCTCTTTTTCTGTGAGT
The DNA here is from genome assembly GCF_001604975.1 of Cebus imitator. NCBI lineage: Eukaryota > Metazoa > Chordata > Mammalia > Primates > Cebidae > Cebus > Cebus imitator. The sequence continues at coordinate 1,252,651 of NW_016107815.1, read as the reverse complement.
TTGGCTTTTTCAGATTCCGCATGTAATTAAGATCTATAAGTGGTATTTGTCATTCTGTGCCTGGCTTATTTCATTTAACAAAGTGTCCTGTAGGTTCAACTCTGTTTCTACAAATGACAGAATTTCCAGTTGTTGTTTTTTTTAAGGCCGAATAGTATTTTGTTGTGTTTATATACCACATTTGATTGACATGGCAGGGCAGATAGTTCTTCAACATACTGATTTTTAATTCCTTTGGGTATACACCCCAAAGTGGGATTACTGGGTCATATGGTAGTTCGATTTTTAGTGGGTTTTTTTGTTTTTGTTTTTGTTTTTTTTTTTTGAGACATAGTCTTGCTCTGTTGCCCAGGCTGGAGTACAGTGGCACAATCTCAGCTCACTGCAACCTCCTCCTCCCAGGTTCAAGCTATTCTTCGGCCTCAGCCTTCCAAGTAGTTGGGATTACAGGCATGCACCACCACACCCAGCTAATTTGTTCGTATTTTTAGTAGAGATGGGCTCTCATCATGTTGGCCAGGCTGGTCTTGAACTCCTGACCTAAGGTGATCCATATGCCTTGGCCTCCCAAAGTGCTGGAATTACAGGCTCGAGCCACCACACTCAGCAGTGACTTTTTAGTTTTATGAGTTATTTCCATACTGTTTCCAAAATGGCTGTACCTTTGCCTTTTCAAGCCCTCATTCTGGTGGCTTGGCTTTGAGCCAGTGTCCCAGATACTTTGGATTTAGAGTTCTCTTATCTTTGTACCGTCTTTCCCTCATTCTCTGTTCTCTATCACTGATCTTCAAGACAATGACTCCTAATGCCCACCAAGACCATGTCCAAGCTCTGGACCCTGACCAGCACCCCCGCACATGTGAAGCTGTGTCCAGGACGAGGGGTGCAATGAATATGCAGTGGCGAGGATGGTGGGAGGCACTATGGGCTGTCTACTCAATGGTCATTCTCTCCTATCTTAACTGTGATAGAATCCTGATGTTGTTCCCCTTCCCCAAGTGATCACAACCTTTCCGGAAGGTTGACTCCTCCTTGGCCCTAGGGTTGAAATCTAGATGGATCTAAGCCAGTCATCATGGTCTCATTCTTCTTGCCAAACGAATGGTTTGGATGTGGACCCATGTGTTACGAGGGGAGGTCTGCTGGGGAGCCTTTCAGAACATTTTCATTGCTCATGGAAAGGAATACCAAAGCCCCACCCTGGAATTCACACGGATTGCTTAAGGGATATTACCATGTTTGTGCGGCTTTCAGAACTGCAGCGGCCAGCTTAGGCCTAGGTGAGAATCTCACCTAAGAGGATGAGCAAACAGACTGAGGATAACAAAATGAAAAGAGGGAAATAAGCTGATTCCTTGAAGATATGATTGGACAGCCAAATTACCAACCATGGAATCACTCTAACTCCAATCTTCTTTTCTTTTCCTTTCTTTTTTTTTTTCCAGACAGGCTCTTGCTCTGTTGCTCTAGCTAGAGTGCAGTGGCGTAATCATCACTCACTGCAGCCTCGATTTCTTGGGCTCAAGCTATCCTCCCACCCCAGCCTCCCAAAGCGCTGGGATTACATGGTGTGTGAGCCACCATTCAGCCCTAACCCAATCTTCTTGTCATATGAGATAATATATCATATTATTGTTTAAGCCATCTTAGGAATATTTTCTATTACTTATGATTAAGACTTCCTAACTGATACAGGCCCTCCTGGTGTGAAATCCCAGACCATAAACTTCATTTATTCTTCTACCTGAGAGTACAAGATGAGGAAAAGATGCTAACATTATAAGCACCTGCTGCATGCCAGACATTGTGCTAAATGCTCTCTATTCAATCTTCACCACAAGATAGTGTAGCAATTTTAAAACATGGCTGCAAATTCTTTCTTTCTTTTTTTTTGAGACGAAGTCTTGCTCTGTCGCCCAGGCTGGAGTGCAGTGGAGTGATCTCGGCTCACTGCAACCTCTGCCTCCTGGATTCAAGCAATTCTCCGCCTCGGCCTCCCAAGTAGCTGGAACTACAGGCATGCGCCACCATGCCCAGCTAATTTTTGTATTTTTAGTAGAGACGGGTTTCACCATGTTGGCCAGAATGGTCTCAATCTCTTGACCTTGCGATCCACCCATCTCGGCCTCCCAAGATGTGAGCCACCACACCTGGCATGGTTGCAAATTCTTTAATGCTTTTTCCATCAAGATGTAAAGCCTATATCCCTTCTGCTTTGATCCTGATGATCCTGTGTGTATATCCACCAACAAAGTACAGTGAGAGGCTCACTCATAAAAAGCTGTGCCTGACCGGGCACATGGCTCACACCTGTAATCCCAGAACTTTTAGGAGGCTGAGGCAGGTGGATCACTTGAGGTTGGGAGTTTGAGACCAGCCTGGTCAACATGGTGAAACTCGATCTCTACTAAAAAATACAAAAATTAGCTGGGCATGGTGCTGGGTGCCTGTGATTCCAGCTACTCGGGAGGCTGAGGCAGGAGAATCTCTTGAACCTGGGAGGTGGGGGTTGCAGTGAGCCGAGATCGTGCCACTGTACTCCAACCTGGGTGATACAGCGGGCTCCATCTCAAAAGAAAGCTGTGCTGCTTTCTCTTTGCTCTCTGGAGTCACGTAACAAGTTCAGCTACCTTAATACCACCATGCCAGGTAGTCATAGTGTAGTTGTGCTGATTGACAGTACCAGCTGAGTCCAGCTTGCCAGTCATCACTACTAAGGCTCCAGACTTGTGAGTGATGCTCTCCTGAACCCTCCAGAGCACCCTCCCAGCCCACCTAATACCACTAAGTGACATCAATTGATGCCATATGGAATCTCCCACACAAGCCCTGCCTAGAATTGTGAGATACAAAAATAATGGCTTTGAGCTGGGTGTGGTGGCTCACGCCTGTAATCCCAGCACTTTGGGAGGCCGAGGTGGGTGGATCACTTGAGCTGAGGAGTTTGAAACCAGCCTGGCCAACATGGTGAAACTGCATCTCTACTAAAAATACAAAAACAATTAGCCAGGCCTGGTGGCGCACGCCTGTAATCCCAGCTACTTGGGAGGCTGAGTCAGGAGAATTGCTTGAACCCAAGAGGTGGAGGTTGTAGTGAGCTGAGATCGTGCCACTGCACTCCAGCCGGGGTTACAGAACAAGACTCTGTCTGAAAAAAAAAAAAATGGCTTTGTGCCCAGGAGTTTGAGACCAGCCTGGGCAAAAACCCAATGCCTTATCTCAAAAACAAAACAAAACAAAACAATCGCTGTTGTTTTAAGTCATTCAATTTTGAGATATATGGTTACAAAACAATACAAAACCGGAATTAGTAGGTTTTATAATCCCTACTTTGCAGATAGGAAAGACTAAAGCAAAGCTCAGAGAGGCCAGTAAGCAGAGGCAAGATTCAACCTCAGTTTGCCTAACTCCACAGCCTAGACTTTTCCCACTACACTGTAATGGCTGGGCCCTTCCTTGACACCCAAGCATCATCCCTGGCCTGCCCTCTGCTTTGACCTCAGGCTCACAGCCTGGCTTCATTCTCTACACTTATGGTCTCTGCATGACACTTTTTTCTATACTATTGGTGACTCCAAGTCTCATGCTCTTAACTTATTCTTTTTTTAAAAAAAAAAGTCTAAATGCCAACCTACTAATTCCGGTTTTGTATTGTTTTGTAATCTCACACTGACATTTCTTTTGTGCCCCTCCCCACCTTACTAGACCATAAATGAAAACAGAGGACTTCCAAGACCAAGAAAGTCTAAGCAGATCAGAGGGGCCATCTATGCCATGCAAACAACTACCGGATCATTGGACAAACACACAAAATGGAATATGAGCTGCATGGGACTTTTTACATAGAAGTGAGCCCATATTATTTTATAATCCCAAACAGGACCAAAGGAACAGAGAAAGAAGATAAACATATACTGGTCCAACTCTGACATCTAGTAGTTGTGTGTTTTCGAACAAAATTCCTAACTTTTTTTTATACTCAGTTTTCTTATCTGTAAAATAAAGATAATCACTGTATCTATCTCATACTGTTGTGAAGATGCAATGAAATAATACATAAAGCAAATAGCACAGTACCTGATACCTTGTAAAAGCTCAATAAATGGGAGCTATTTATCATCACATTGTCATCATCGCCATCACATCATTGTCATTTCATCATGATCACCATCGTGTTTCTTTTCAAGTTTGTATAATGCATCCCCTTATTGCCTTGAAAGTCTTGCATTTTGTACTTGTGATTGAAACGGTTAACTCCCTGGAAGGCGCCTTTTAGTTCCTGGTAGAATGCGCCTCTTAGAGCTGGATCAAATGACTTCAGGATTTTTCTTTCCAAGCCAGTAGTTAGGGGCTCTGACTGCCCTATCATCTACCCCAGAAAGGGGTGGGAGCCCATTCAAGGAGGAGCCAGGTAGAACTGGATTTTCTCCCCTTTGCTTTAGCCCAGTATTGCTTATGGTTCTTTGTTCTCCCAAACAAAGTAAGAGGAAAACTTCCCCAACTTGTAAATACTATGGCTACAAACTCAGGCTATGGCAATGTGCTAAGCGACTTTCATCTGAGGAGGGCACAGAGCCCCTGTGCCTATGACATTGCCTGGCCTAGAGTGGCATGCAGTAAATATTGTTGAGCCGATGAATGAATGAATGAGTGGATGAACAGAATGAATGTAAGCGCTCATCCAGACAGTCATTTCATCTCCCATAGAGGCTAAGCCACAGATCCTACTTCTCTCTTCCTGTTCTCTCTCTTCTTCACCAGCCTTTCCTTGTTTGCTACTGAGGTTAGGTAGGGGATTGTAAGAGTTCTGTCATCTATGGCTATTTTCCCTAGGCCTGAGAAACAGATCTATTCAAAGCAAATATTTGGATGGGCATCTATCGGATTATGTCAGATAAATGGTACTGAAGAGATCTCAGGTGATTATCAACAGCTGTATACAGGACTACTTACTGCATTACTCAATCTTTGTCAATTAAAAATGCCAATGAATGCATTTTGTGAAGGAGACAACCTCCTTTCTTAGACTGAAGCTCAGATGGGTAAGGTAAGGCGGATAATGGAAGGTTCTTACGTATCAACTACATTTAGGACAAAGTCTTTCCAAATTTTCTAAGGACTCATGTCTTGGGCCTGAGAGATTAGAATATTAGCAAAGGACTGTCACAAAATCCATCAAGCTGGCTTGTTCTACAGCCAGGGTTTTGTTTTGTTTTGCTTTTATTCATGAAACAGGCAAAAAAAAAAAAAAATCTCTGCAGGCAAGCTATCAAAGATAGTGGACATTGCTTTGGTTGGAGAAAGTTCTGGCTTAAGCAGTTTCCTAGATGTTGAATAACATAATGCCCTTTGGGGAATGCATTAAGCTTCCCTGTTCCTAGGTAGCTGATCTAGATGTGTATTATGCAATTCTGGATTGATATGTTAAGGACTTAATGACCCCTGTCTGCTGCTTTGCAACATCTGAACTGTCTTATTTATGCTTAGGGCTAGATGGCTCATTGTGTATGGAAACACCCTCCTCTCTTTGAATAAAAATAAAAACAGCCAAATTAGGAGGCTGGTTAACATTTTTCCAGGAACGATGTCAGCTGGGAATCCTGAAGTGTACATTCCTCATATATAAAATGACTAAAATGATAGAACTGTGTATTTTTAGTTTACAGAGTAATTTCATATCCATTTTTTTTTTCATTTTCTCTTTAAGGAAATGTGGGGGGAAGGAAAACTCTCATTAGTGCCATTTATGAAGAAGGCAACTAAAGTTCAAAATGGGTAAGGGGGGTACCGGGCATAGTGGCTCAAGCCTGTAATCCCAGTACTCTGGGAGGCCAAGGCGAAAGGATCACGTGAGCCCGGGTGTTCCAGACCAGCCTGGACAACAGACACCCCTCTCTACAAAAAATAATAAAATTATCTGGGTGTGGATGTGAACCTATAGTCCCATCTACTTGGGAGGCTGAGGCAGGAGAATCACTTGAGCCCAGGAGTTTGAGGCTACAGTGAGCTATGATGATGTCATTCACTGTAGTCCAGCCTGGGCAACAGAGTGAGACTCCCAT
>NW_016107815.1:1239450-1246269 GCF_001604975.1 Cebus imitator | reverse complement strand
TTTTGAGACAGTGTCTCACTCTGTTGCCCAGGCTGGGAGTTCAGTGGCATGATCATGGCTCACTGTAGCCTCCAACTCCTGGGCTCAAGGGATCCTCCCACCGCAGCCTCCCAATTAGCTGGTACCACCAGGCATGCACCACATTGTCTGGCTAATTTTCTTCTTATTTTTTCTTTTTGCAGAGGTGGTGCTTTGCGTTGTTGCCCAGGCTGGTTTCGAACTCCTGGGCTCAAGCAATTCTCCTGCCTCAGCCTCCCAAAGTGCTGGAATTACAGGCATGAGCCACAGTGCCCAGCCTCATTTTTACCTTCTCACAAGATGGTTGTGACTATAAAAATGACCTGGAAGCCTTTGGCCCTAACCCCCAGAAATTCAGAGAGGCTGGGAGAGTGGCAAGGAACCTGCTGGCTTAATACGCTCTGGCTGGTGATTCTCAGGAAAGTTCCTTAGATAATATTTGGAAAGAGGTGTATACCAGGCTTTTTCTTTGCTGACATGATTGAGGACAAATCAAGAATATTTAGTCATGGACCAGGCACAGTGGCTCACATCTGTAATCCCAACACTTTGGGAGACCGAGGTGGGCAGATCACAAGGTCAGGAGATCAAGACCATCCTGGCTAATATGGTGAAACCCCATCTCTACTAAAAATACAAAAAATGAGTCAGGCAGGTAGCATGCGCCTGTAGTCCCAGGTACCGCTCAGGAGGCTGAGGCAGGATAATCGCTTGAACCTGGGAAGCAGAGGTTGCAGTGAGCCGAGATCACGCCACTGCACTCCAGCCTAGACGACAGAGACTCCATCTCAAAAAAAAAAAAAAACAAAAGAATATTTAGTCTCTTCTTATCCTGTCTCTAAAGCAAGCACCTCTGAAGACCAAAGCTTGCTTATTCCTGAGATTTTTTTTCAGCAATTCATAGGTAGTGACTGTCCTGAAGCTCTGGGCAAATCCAGACTTCAACTGTGTTGTATTGTGTTGTCTTACGGTGAGCGAGTGAAAAAGAGACAAACAGCCTGAATACTCTCCATTCGGGGAACATTTACAAACTTACTCAAGAATTTCATCCTGAACAACTGAAATTTCAGACTGTGGGTTGGAATATTGAGACTTTTCACAAGCAATGGCTGTCTGAATACTTCTTTACTAGTTGTGCTGGAAATTCTGTGGCCAGATGTCTGTTTTCAGCAAGCAATCATGAACTCTAGAAAGCTTAAGCTGCTGTGTGATATGAGTTACTAATTTACTAGATCAATTACCAAAGGGTTACAGTGGTCAGTCAAGAGAAATATGACAGCTAAATTCCACTCTGACTCCAGCCAGACGTTTTTACAGGCCTCATTTCTAAGACCCTGAGAAATTCTGCAGTTCACTTTCACTGATTCATAAGTCCCTTCTCAATTACCCAGGGAGGGTGGTTACTGACCATCAGCACGCCCTTCCAACTCTGTTTAATAGTTACTTTAAATCATGGTTACTGCGCTCTTAGTTGTGGTTTTAGTGCACTTAAAGTGGCAGCTCTATGAATGAGAATAGATCCCTGCCTTTGCAGGGTACAGCGGCACTTCCCTAGCATGGCTAAGATCAGAATCAGCTATGGAGCTCAGATGCTAGAGACCCACCCCAGACCTAGTGACTCAGAACCTCCTGGGATGGAGCCTGGGTGTGTTTGTTTATTTGTCCTTACTTTTTTTTTTTTTTTTTTTTAAAGGTTTCTGGGAGTCTCCACCCCACTCCCCCTCCCCCACCCTCACCCTTAGGAATCACTGATATATTTTTTTGCTTTTCATGGTAATAAGATCTACCATTTGTGAAGGCCTCTCATATGCTGGGGGCTTTGCCTGTAACACAACTAATTCCTCTAACAACCCTGTAGGTTAGGAATTATTATCTTACACATATTACAAATGAAGCAACTGAGGCCCAGAAAAATTTCAGCAAAATTGTCCTGAGCCACTAAATCCAAATCTCTGCTCTTTCTACATGAAAATCCATCATTATGTCAGAGGCTTAGGAATCAGCAAGATGAATTATTTTGCTTAGAAGAGTAGTAGATACGCCATTGGATATTTTTCTGCAAAAACTCCTCCCCTCCCCTCCCCTGTTTCGAGACAGAGTCTTGCTTTGTAGCCCAGGCTGGAGTTCAGTGGCATGATCTTGGCTCACTGCAACCTTCGTCCCCTAGGTTTAAGTGATTCTTGTGCCTCAGCCTCCCAAGTAGCTGGGATTATAGATGTGCACTACTATGCCCGGCTAATTTTTGTACTTTTAGTAGAGACGGGGTTTCACCATGCTGGCCAGGGTGGTCTTGAACTCCTGACCTCAAGTGATCTGCCATCTTGGCCTCCCAAAGTGCTGGGATTACAGGCATGAGTCACTGTGCCTGGCCTCCTCCTTGGTTTTTCTTTTCCCTTGGGTCTCAGATAGCATTTCTTTAGGGGTGCTTTTTCTGAGTCCCTAACTCTGGTCAGCTGTCCCTTCTCTCTGTGTTCCCAGTCCACTCTGTACTGGACTTTACATGTATTGTAACTATTTGTCTACTTCTTTGTCTATTTCCCTCATAAGAGTCTATTCTCCCAGAGGGCAAATATTCAGACTTACCACCAAATCCCTCACTAGTCATCTAGTTGAGTACCTGCTTCGTTTAAATGCTCAATAAATATGTGTTGAATAAATGGATGAGTAGACAGATAGATGGACAGATGAACGGATAGATGAAAGGATGGATGGATGATTGATTGTGGTTTGAATTAACTGGCAAGGGAGTAAAAATGAGGATATGACTGAGAACATTTTGGAATTCTTGGAATAGGAGAATCACACACAAAATTTGAATCCTTTTAGTCAAACAGGTGAAGATTCAGGGCAAACATAATTTTGTGCATAAATATACAGGAAACTTGTCATGACCCCAGGGGAATATTTAGGTTACAAATGAATGAATGATTTAACTCATCTATTGTTCTTCTTCAATAGTCATAGATGCTGCCTTGGTTTTATACAAATCTTTTTCCCCCAAAGGGGTTAAACCACTCAGCAAAGGACAGAGTTTGTGACTTTCCATTTCAAAGAACGTTCTCAACTATCTGGTTATTCCAAGTGTCTGAAAAGAAAGGAGGAGGAAGGAAGGGAGAATAAAGACCATCTGTGTGGTGAAGTCGGAAGCTCCCTCACCCTATTGCTCCACAGGACTTCATATAAAGAGAAAAGGTTTTGAAACAATGGCAGGTCTTCAAGAGTAACAAAGGGCACCTTAGGAAACAAAGCAAAAACAATAAGCGTGCAACGCGGCAGAGACGGTAGCATAAATACAGAGTAGGGGAACATAAAAGGGCTGGATATTAGAGACAGAAGCTCCTCGGAGTTATTGCCCTAGGACCTGGGTAGTGTGTGTAAAAAGAAGAGCCTCGTGATATTATGGGCAGGTGTTCAAGAGCAATAAAAGGCAGATTAAGAAAATTCCAGCCCAGCGAGGTGACTCCCGCCTGTAAGCCTAACACTTTGGGAGGCTGAGGCGGGTGGATCACTTTAGCCCAGGAGTTCAAGACCAGCCTGGGCAACATGGCAAAACCCATCTCTACCAAAAATGCAAAAAGTTAGCCATGTGTGGCAGTGCATGTCTATAGTCCCAGGTACTGGGGAGGCTGAGGCAGGAGGCAGAGGTTGCAGTGAGCCAAGATTACGTCATTTTACTCTAGCCCGGGCAACAGAGCAAGATCCTGTCTCAGAAAAAAAAAAATTCCAAGCACAGTGTGTGCCTTCACACACACCCATACACACACACACACACACACACACACACACACCCTACCTAGTACCATCTTCATTTCCCTCCCCACTCTTCCTTAATACTTTATAACAAGGAGTTTAATGTCGGATTAAACCCATTTTGAACATTAGAGTGAAGACTACAGGCCCCCCCAAAAACCAGAGCATTTTTTTCCTCATTATCACCTCATTAAGATGCCCCTAAGGCCCTTACTCTTTATATGACGATATCATACAAGAAACAGGTCCTGCATGCCTGCGATGAAGCATGACTGATATTTAAGACCAACGACTCAAGAGCATTTGATTGCTTTTGCGTTTATTCAGAATGGCACTTTTATGCGAAGCCATAAAGTGGCAAATTTCCTATGCAGAGCTGAGAGTGTGTGAGTTGGGGCAGGTGGTGTGTGAAAGCCTAGGGTAACCTAGGTAGCTCCGAGCATGGCCGCCAGAGCCAAACAGGAGACCACGTGTGACTTCCCTGTAAATTGCTGTGTTCGTGTTGCCAAATCCCATCGCTACCTCTGAGAAAAGGAAAGGAGGAGGAAGTGACGCCAATGAGGAAAAAAGTCAGATAAAAGCAAATTGTCCCTGACAAATATGACTCATACACCTTTTAACCAAGTCATTCTGAGAAAAGGAAGCCATTGTTACTTGGATTTAACCTCTGAGACTACAAACACTGCAATGCTTAGGAGATGAAACTTGATGCAGTGATGGAAGGACTCCCACACACATAAATACACTCTACACAGAATATCCAGTTTTGGCCATAACCTCAAACTCATCTGCCATTTTGGCCTTTGGAAGGGAGGAAAAAGAACAGCTGTGACTCCAAGTCACGTAAATTACTGCTCAATCTCCATTGACTCAGCCTGTTTTTGGATGTGGGTAGTGAGTGATTCCTTAGTCTTATGAATGAATACTGCTAGGTAAATACCCCTTCAATTTCCTATACAACTCACTTGTAGTTCCCACATTTGCTTCTTTTATTAAAAAACAAAATTATTAAGATATAATTTATGTAATCACACAATTCACCCATTAAAATCATATAATTCAATGATCTTTTGTCTATTACATTACTACTTTAAAAAATTGCTTCTAAGTCGGCCGGGCACGGTGGCTCATGACCATAATCCCAGCACTTTGGGAGGCCAGGGTGGGTGGATCGCCTGAGGTCAGGAATTTGAGACCAGCCTGACCAATATGGAGAAACCCCGTCTCTACTAAAACTACAAAAAAATTAGCCGAGCGTAGTGGTACATGCCTGTAATCCCAGCTACTAGGGACACTGAGGCAGGAGACTCGCTTGAACCCAGGAGGCGGAGGTTGCTGTGAGTCGAGATCAGGCTATTGCACTCCAGCCTGGGCAATGAGTGAAACTCCTTCTCAAAAAAAAAAAAAAAAAATTGTTTCTAAGTTTTCTTATTAGAATTTTCAGTACTGCTACTAAAGAAGGGAAGAAAATAGACATACAGAAGAGAATGACAATAGAAGTATACAAGGGAGAGGGGAAAGGGAGGCAGGAACAGAAAGGAAGGATGCCAATGGCTTCAAAAGAAGGAGCTGACTGCTTCCAGACTTCTCAATCTTTTAGCCAGGATTCAAGAACCAACATGGCAGCCTGTCCCCCAAAGGCTTCGGGGGAAGAGAATGGGCCTAGGCAGCAGTGGAGAGTTACGGAGGAAGGAACTAGAATCGGCTTTGTGGATTGGGGCTGGGAAAAGGCTTCTCAGAGGCTCTAGGAAATCTCAACCCCTGGCCAATTTCCTGTCACTCTGCTGAGCCCTCCCCTACAGGGAAACCAGGCAAGGCAAAGACAGAATTACAGCTCAGTGACCTGAACCAGGTGCCAGTTTTCAACTTAGTCCTTTTCTTGCTTCTCAAAGTGCAGCATTTAATGAGGTTGAAACATCAGATTATGAATAACTTTTTTTTTTAATGAGAATTCAGGGAAGTCTTTGGGTTATCTGAGACGTATGAAAGTATTTAACCTCCGTTCAGCAAACTGTCCTTTATTCACATTTTTCCCTCTGCTGTTGCTCACAAAACTGCACTTTCCCAGACAAGTTCACCATTTGGCATTGGGACCTGTTTGTAACCAGATGGTGTGGATCACCATTACAGCATACAAATCAGTCTGGAGCTTGATTTAAGGACCAGAGGAATCTTTAGGGTAAATGCTTCTGGGAAGGGAGAAGAGCAAATGTTGTGGCTCTATGCGTGACAATGTGGCGGCTCAGATGGCAATAGATGCCGATGCTCTGCGCAACCCCCAACATTGATAATGATTAATTCTTTGCCTGGAGACTCACACTGTTTGGGAAGGAAGATGCAGAATGTCTTCCATCCATGCCACTGAAGACTGGCCTTTTGACTTTCTATAAGGTCAATGCTTTGTTTTGCTCTCTTCCCAAGGGGGCATGCGACAGTGGAAAAACAGGTAAAATAAGAAACAGTAGCCTGGGTGTGTTGGCTCACATCTGTAATCCCAGCGTTTTGGGAGGCTGAGGCGGGAAGCTTGCCTGAGTCCAGGAGTTGAAGACCAGCCTGAGCCGCAGAGTGAGATGCGGTCTCTACTAAAAATAAATACATTTAAAAAACTAACAAACAAAAATGTAAAGCATCAGGAAGAGAACACTATCTTCTACCCTATGTCATCCTCTTTGTAAGCTACCAAAGGACAGAAAGTAGAGAACGTTATTCTCCAAAATCATAGAATTGTAGAACTAGGAGCCACCTGAGAGCCAGCTGCAGTAGATGCCTGCCATGGCTTCCCAGCAACAGCCTCCTTTCTTTCTTCCTTGCCTCACAGCACCGATTCATCTTTGGGAAACCAATGCTCTTGTATTCTCAGACCTGTGATGGGGATAACCTGCTCCTGGCTCCAAAGGGTGGACATTTAACCCAGACATGAACAATGGGCATACTCTATCCCTCCAGCCTTAGTAATTCATTTAGGATGGACACATGACTCCCATCAGTCCAAAGATAATTTTTTTGCATGTACCTATTGAATAGAGAAGGTCTATTTCATTTTTTTCTTTT
>NW_016107815.1:1217880-1239396 GCF_001604975.1 Cebus imitator | reverse complement strand
TTTGAGATGAAGTCTCACTCTGTCACCCAGGCTGGAGTGCAGTGGCGCCATCTCGGCTCACTGCAACCTCCGCCTCTCAGGTCCAAGTGCTTTTCCTGCCTCAGCCTCCCGAGTAGCTGGGATTACAGGCATGTGCCACCATGCTAATTTTTTTTAATTTTTAGTAGAGACAGGTTTTTACCATGTTGGTCAGGCTGGTCTTGAACTCCCGACCTTGCCTCAGCCTCCCAAAATGCTGGGATTATAGGTGTGAGCCACCCACCTGGCCAGAGAAGGTCTATTTCTGATGAATTGCCAGCTATAAGGATAATGGTGGGCTGAGCTACTGGAGTCACCATATAAAGTGGGCATAACTTACTATGAAAGTGTAAGAAACAGGCCAAATCATAGAAACTTTCTTTGAGCCCCTGGATCCAGCTATACCTGACACTGACATCATCTGAACTTTTCAGTTCTGTGAACAGATGAATCCGGTTTGGGGCTTAAGCCTGTTTGAGTTGATTATCTATCATTTGCAACCAAATGAGTTGTGGCTAATCCATTCCCCAGTTCTTTCTTTTCACAAACCAAAATTAGAAAATGGCTTGTTTGGCTGGGTGAGGTGGCTCATGCCTTAATCCTAGCCCTCCTTTGGGAGGCCAAGACGGGCAGATCACTTGCAGTCAGGAGTTTGAGGCCAGCCTGGCCAACACGGTGAAAACCTGTCTCTACTAAAAATAGAAAAATTAGCTGGGCATGGTGGTGGGTGCCTGTAATCCCAGCTACTCAGAAGGCTAAGGCAGGAGAATTGCTTGAACCTGGGAGGTGGAGGCTGCAGTGAGCTGAGATCACACCACTGCACTCCAGCCTGGGTGACAGAGCGAGACTCAAGGGCAAAAAAAAAAAAAAAAGGCAGGCATGGTGGCTCACGCCTGTAATCCCAGCACTTTGTGAGGCTGAGGCGGGTAGATCATGAGGTTAGGAGTTCGAGACCAGCCTGGCCAATATGGTGAAACCCCGTCTCTACTAAAAAAACAAAAAAAAAAAAAAATCAGCCGGTTGTGGTGGCGCACACCGGTAGTCCCAGCTACTTGGGAGGCTGAGGCAGGAGAATTGCTTGAACCTGGGAGATGGAGGTTGCAGTGAGCTGAGATTGTGCCACTGCACTCGAGCCTGGGTGACAATGAGACTCTGTCTCAAAAACAAAACAAACAAACAAAAAAACAAAACAAAAAATAGAAAAGAGAATGGCTTATTCAACATCTCACAGGAACATAACTGGAAACTGGACTAGCATCTAAGCCCCTAATGGCCAGTCCAGGGCTCTTTCTAAAAACCTTTTACAATTATTCTTCCTGTTGAAATCATAATAACATGGGATAACCATATTGTATCAGAATTTTTTTTTTTTGAGACAGGGTCTCCCTTTGTCACCCAGGCTGGAGTGTCGTGGCTTAATCATAGCTCACTGCAGCCTTGATCTCCTGGGTTCAGGTGAGCCTCCCACCTCAGCCTCCCAAGTAGCTGGGATGACAGGCATGTGCTACCACACTGGCTGATTTTTTAAAAAAGTTTTATTTTTAGTGGAGACAAGGTGCTATGTTGCCCAGGATGGTCTCAAACTCCTGAGCTCAAGCAATCCACACACATTGGCCTCCCAAAGTGCTGGAATTACAGGCCTGAGCCACTGTGGCCGGCCTTTTATCAGATTTTGACAGCAAAGGCCTGTTATGATTGACAGGAACTGACCCCTGCCTATCTGACTGTTTAATTACAGACAGTTATGACTGCCGCACCGTTCCACAGGAGAGGGGATCCGACCAAGCATGGTTCAAACACATTATCCCTTAGCCTTTCTTTCTCTAGTGGATGGAGACAGTCTATTTCCTGAACAGCTTGATACATGGGTCTGAAGTTCACCAACACATATGGCTACGGCTGTGTTGGCTGTTAAGATATTGAAATGTGTCTCTCCTGCTAGGTGTGGTGGCTTACACCTGTAATCTCAGCCTTTTGGGAAGCTGAGGCAGGTGGATCACTTGAGCCCAGGAGTTTGAGACCAGTTTTGTAGAGATGAAACCCCATCTCTACAAAAAATTTTTAAAAATTAGCCAGACATGGTGGTGTGTGCCTATAGTCCCAGGTAATTGGGAGGCTGAGGTGGAAGGATCACCTGAATCCAGGAAGTCAAGACTGCAGTGAGTCGTGATCACGCCACTGCACTCCAGCTTGAACAACATGAGTGAGACCTAGCCTTAAAAAAAAAAAAGATAAAGGAAATGTGTCTGTCCTGATTCACAAAGAGCCGCTGCCCTGAGCTCCCTGAGGGTTCCCTGTTCCCTGCTGCCCTGGCCCCTCTGCCTGGGCCCCATGTCCCCTAGACCTCCTGAGTATCTAGTCATTACAGGGCCTAATGCTTGGCTTCCAGGGAAAGGCTATCTGAACCCCACTTCAGCACTACGGCCAGGGTCCCTTCTGATTGGCTATGCCTGTGCCCAATGGTTATTTCAAATTTAAAATTTTAGCTCTGTATGCACAAACACACAGCCCACACCCAAGAGGGCAACGAGAGGCAGAAAAGACGTAACCTGTTTCCCAGCGTGTACCTTCTCATCTACCCCCACAAAAGCATTGGCTCATGGTGCATTTAACAGGGCAGTAAGTATTGGACCAGGAAGCTAGTACACCTGGGTGCTAATCCTAGTTCCCACCCAAACCTCTGTGGATCCAACTTCTCTGCATCCCATGCATGAGGAGTCAGAGGCACAGTTCTGAGTCCTTGACCTATATGAACTCATTCAGTCCTCACCTCTTCAAGGCAGACACTACTGTTGTCCCCATTACAGAGGAGGAAACTGAGGCAGAGAGAGGCTCAGTGACTTCAGGCTGACTTCAGAGACTTCAGGCTTAATCATGACATATCACTACCCTTGAGGCAACATGGCACAGTGGTTGAGTCACAGACTCTGGAGTCAGAATACTGTGAGTTCAAATCCTGGCTCTATTGCTTGGAAACTCTGACAAAATTATCTCTTGTAAGAAAAAAAAAGCAGCTGTATTAATAACAGCGATTGGACATAGTGATGTGCGTTCCAGATATTGCACAGGACATGATATGATAGGGGACATGCTTACACTGAAAAATTCAAATTGAACGGATATCCTGAATCTTATCTGGTAACCTTATATAAAAGTACTTGGCACAGTGCCTAGCAGGTTAGAAATCTCGATAGAGGAGAGGTGTCCCTATTGGGAATGGAACTCTGAATGCCCCTTGGTGGATCTGCAGAGTGATGCTTGCAAAGAGGACCAGAATGAGATGTTCTAGGCCACCAGAGTTGATCCGAACCTCGACAGCTGCACAGGCCAAGGAGAAGCCCAAGGCCGAATTTGGCTGGGGAAGAAGTAGAACCTGAAGCCAGAGCTTTCTCAGCCTGGGCCCCTGCTCAGGGCTTTGCCACCCCCATGTCACCTGGTGTCTGGTCTGTCTACAGAGCCTCCGAGGTAGTCCTGAGGGCCTGGGTCAGGCCCACCCAGTGCCCCCTGAACCCCGGGAGGCTGGTACTGCTGCTATATTAACAGTTCCTGGTGGCCTCCTGGCCAGGACAGCATGTCCTCGGGCCTTGGAGCACACGAAGTGATCTCTAACTAGATGTTCCCGGAACATTCTGCCACAGTCACACAGTGCAGGAGGGAAAGTGAAAAAGCAAAACACTAAAAACACCCTGGGCTCTCCACCAGGATGAGCAAAAGGGAAGAAAGAAAGAAAAACAGACCTGAAATGGAGGCTGGCACCGAGTTACAGCGAGTTCAAAGGCAAACCTACGAAAAGGACGGAGGCGCCCACAGGAGCTTCAAGTCTTTCTACCATCATCTTGTCAGCCCTTACTAGAGAGCGGTCCACCTGAGACTCCAGCGCCTTCCACGCCCTCTCTTCTAGACCTGGCAGCCTTGGCAGTTCACACTCCTGCAGAGATCTACCACCCAAGACCTTCCCAGCAGGTCTTGGCTGCCCCCAACAATGTGGGTAGGTTGTCTTAACCACCGAATGCCTCAGTTTTTCTTTGAGATGGAGTTTTGCTCTTGCCCAGGCTGGAGCGCCGTGGGGCGATCTCAGCTCACCACAACCTCCGCCTCCCGGGTTCAAGTGATTCTCCTGCCTCAGCCTCCCAAATAGCTGGGATTTTATAGGCATGCGCCACCATGCCTGGCTAAGTTTGTATTTCTAGTAGAGATGGGGTTTCTCCATGTTGGTCAGGCTGGTCTTGAACTCCTGACCTCAGGTGATCCACCCACCTCGGCCTCCAAAGTGCTGGGATTACAGGTGTGAGCTACTGCGTCTGGCTGCCTCAGTTTTTCAATTAGCTAAATTGGGATAACACCATAGTAGAACTCACTCATTAAACTCACAGCTTTTCCTCAGTGTTGCTTAATAACATAGTTGTTAAGAGCATGGGTTTTTAAGACAGACCAAACTTTGAATTCTGGCTTTGCTGCTTACCTTCTCTTTGGGGCAAGTGTGCTGTCAACCTCTTTGTGCCTCAGTTTCCTTATCTGTAAAAAGGATCTGCTCACACCTCCTGCCTCATTGGATCGTTGTAAGGAACCAGCTCACACATTCAGGTGTTGAGCTGCTGGAGATGCCTCTGAGTTCCCTGGAGATGCGGTGTCCAACAGGTAAAGGGCGGTCTCATCCCTGGCCAGCACTCTGGCTCTTATGACATACCGAGCAATTCCAGGGTGCCTAGAAGCGCAGGAGAAACAGATACAATTGACAATATCGCATGCCTTCCAGGGTTTTACAGTGTGGTTGGGAAGACAGACCATTAAATCATTAGAGAAAACGATACAAATACTTTCCTATAATTGTGCTTCAGAGTGGGTGGCTCCAAGTGTAAAGTGTGGCCTTGGACTGTCATGGAGGGAGGAAGAGTAAGAGGGAGGGTGCAGGAGGCAAGGTTGGCACGCTGGGAGAACATGAGTGGGACAATTAGCTGATGAGGAGACCTTCAGGATGATACACCACCAGTGGCTGAAGGAGAAACCACAGGCCACAAAGCAAGTCACCCTTAGCTTGTTCTTTGTTTGTTTTTGTGTTTTTTGAGGCTGGAGTGCTATGGTGCCATCTTGGCTCACCACAACCTCCGCCTCCCGAGTTCAAATGATTCTCCTGCCTCAGCCTCCTGAGTAGCTGGGATTACAGGCATGTACCACCATGCCTGGTTAAGTTTGTATTTTTAGTAGAGACAGGGTTTCTCCATGTTGGTCAGGCAGGTCTTGAACTCCTGATCTCAGGTGATCCTCCCACCTTGGCTTCCCAAATTGCTGGGATTATAGGAGTGAGCCACTGCGCCCAGCCGCCTTGTTCTTTAGATTAACTTGTTTTGTTTCATTTTTTTGTTGTTTTCAAAACTTTATTCATTTCAAAACCTTTATCAGAGACATGGTTCTGTCTGGGATGGGGGTGTCCTTGACACTGAGCTGATGTTAGAAGAAAAAGAATGCCAACCCCCAAGGGCCACCGTGACTCTATGTTCACAGGTAGTATTGAGTGGTTCAGGGCATCTCCACTCTGGCCACATTTTTTTCTTTTTAAATATCCAGTCTCTTCGTTTTACAGCCCCAATTCCTGGACAAGAACAATAAGACCAACCCAAGGAGCAAGTCCACAAAAGCCCCACGGGAGGGAAATGGGCTAGGAATACAGGCCTTCTTGGGCTGCACAAGCCTCTTTTGAAGAGTAGAATAACAAAACGCCCCCAGCAAAACAAATCGAAAAACACACATACAGAAACAACAAAAGTCAGGGACTCTGTTTCTCAGGGTTCCTTAGCCAATGATGTCACTAGTGCGTATTTTATTATTTTATTTTTTGAGATGGAGTCTGGCTCCGTCGCCCAGGTGAGAGTGCACCAGCCCAATCTCGGCTCACTGCAACCTCTGTCTCCTGAGTTCAAGCAATTCTCCTGCCTCAGCCTCCTGAGTAGCTGGGACTACAGGCAAGTGACACCGTGCCCGGCTAATTTTTTTGTATTTTTAATAGAGATGGAGTTTCACCATATTGGCCAGGCTGGTATCGAACTCCTCGCCTTGTGATCCACCCGCCTCAGCCTCCCAAAGTGCTGGGATTACAGATGTGAGCCACTGCATCTGGCCTGGCTGGTGCCTATTTTAAATGGCACTGTTTAAAAGATGAGCAGGTGCCCTCCTGTCTTACACCACAAACAAAGCAGAGCCCTGGCCTAGGCTGTTGGAGGCAGCCATTAGCAGCCAGATGTCGGAATCAGGGAAGTCTGAGCCAACCCATTCAGTGTTGACAAGGTTTGCCCTCCTTTCCTCTCTTCCCTCCCTTCCTTGCTTCTCTATTCTTTTCTTTTCTCTTTTCTTTTCTTCTTGGCAAAGCCATCAGAGTGAAATCTGATTAGACTCTGTGTCCAAATTAAAAAAAAAAGGAAAATTGAAATCTGAGGGAAAGCAATGAATGGATGTGGTAGGTCCTTTGACCTCCTAGCCCCTCTGTCATTGTCTTCTGCCCTCACTGGTCACAGCAGGAACTTCGAGCTCTGGGTCTGGGGAAGCCTGGCTGGAAGGACATTAGGGGTGATACGGTTTGGCTGTGTCCCCCGCTAAATCTCATCTTGAACTGTGGCTCCCATAATTCCCATGTATTATGGGAGGGGCCCGGTGGGAGGAAATCGAATCTTGGGGGCAGTTTCCCCCATACTGTTCTCGTGGTAGTGAACACGTTTCACAAGATCTGATGGTTTTATAAGGAGTTTTTCCTTTTGCTTGACTCTCATTCTCTTTTTCACCACCATGTAAGAGGTCCCTTTGCTCTTCCTTCTTCTGCCATGATTCTAAGGCCTCCCCAGTCATGTGGAACTGTGAGTCTATTAAACCTCTTTCCTTTATAAATTACCCAGTCTAGGGTATGTCTTTATCAGCACGGTGAGAATGGACGAACCCAAGGGATAATGCCAGGGACCACTCCTCAATCTTTCTGAGTCGGCAGGAAGCAAACCTTACTTCAGGTACCTCAAGCCATGAACACTATCTCCAGAGAGGTGTCTTTGTATGAGAGCTAGAGGGAGACCATTCTATACGGTCATGAAGAACTTGTCTTGGTCTAGATAGAACCAGCTTCCCATCCCACCTCAGCTGCTTCCTCACTGTGAGACCTAGGGCATGTCACTTACCTCTTTGAACCTCAGTTTCCTCATCTGTAAAAAGGGATGATAATACCTACCCCATAGATTGTTGTGAGGGTTTAAAAAAAGAGACCATAATAGTGCAGTTCTCAAACATTCTGATCTCAGGCCGGGAGCAGTGGTTCATGCCTATAATCCCAGCACTTTGGGAGCTGAGGCAGGTGGAGGTCAGGAGTTCGAGACCAGCTTGGCCAGCATGGCAAAACCCTGTCTCTACTAAAAATATTTTTTAAAAATTAGCTGGGCATGGTGGTGAGCACCTGTAATCCCAGCTATTGAGGAGGCTGAGGCAGGAGAATTGCTTGAGCCCGGGAGGCTGAGGCTGCAGTGAACTGAGATCGCACCATTGCTCTCCAGCGTGGGCAACAGAGTGAGACTCTGTCTCAAAAAAAACAACAGAAAACCCCGCCAAAAAAAAAACTCCACAACATTCTGATCTTAGGACCCATTAACATTCATAAAAATTATTGAGTGGCTGGGTGTGTGGCTCACTCCTGTCAGTCCAGCACTTTCGGAGGTTGAGGCTAGAGGATTGCTACAGCCCAAGAGATTGAGACCAGCCTGGGCTACAAAGTGAGACCCTATCTATCTCTATAATAATAATAATAATAACAATGAGCTGGGCATGGTGGCATGTGTCTGTAGTCCTAGCTACTCAGGGGGCTAAGGTGGGAGGATTGCTTGAGCCCAGGAGCTTGAAGCTTCAGTGAGCTGTGATTGCGCCACTGCACTCCAGCCTGGGAGACAGAGCAAGACCCTGCCCCCACCTCCAAATTATTGAACGCCCCAAAAACCTTGCCTTAGAAAATCCTAGAAAATACAGTCCATTGGCCATCAGAGTGGTGACATCCTCTGCCTCATATGTCCTCCGGAAAACTCTATCATATACTTAAGAGACAAAGAGAGTGGGAAAAAAGCAAGCAATGCTTTAGTTACATTATGAAAATGTGATGAAATCATTTTAAGGACCATGCTACTAGCACATGTAAAGCCATGAACATAATGCCCGCCACAGGTGGCAGGTCATGGTGCGAAGGGGCAGCTTTTGGTGTCCCAGGGACTTGGCATTTCTGGCTAGTGTGGTTGAACAAGCGTACAGAACTTGAAAGCTTGGAGTTATTGGATAAATACTGCTCAGACCACCACTAGCAGAAGGCTTTTCAGCCGGGCTCTCATCAGGGTGGTGCAATTCTTCCAGATACTGCCTATAGGGAAAGACCAAGACGGCTCAACAGGCATGAGGGTAGGCGTGGAGGCATTTGTGGGCAGAGCTTTGAGGTTACTTTTAAAGTTCCTGTTGTCACACCGTGAGGGGATGATACATTCGATCTAGGCCCTCACTCGTACATCCCGTAAAACAAGCTAAAAGAGAGAAAGGCAACCAACAAGGCTTTGAGGGCTTTCAGATGAACGGAGATTTCATGTCAGTTTCCTCTTATGTAAAGCAGGGACAATGTTTCCCTCTAGAGTGGGTGTGAGAATTCAGTGAGTTACCCTTGGTGAGAAGAGCAAATTGTGCAGAAAGGAAGGAAATATTATTGGTCAACCGATGTTTATTGAGAGGGTCTCTCTCCGTCTGCCAAATTCAATGTGTCGCGTTAGTTGACTTCTTAGGGATTTACTGAATTCATACACTTGATGCTGTGTTCAAGAAGGCAGGAGTGAAGTGAATGTGCCTTGTTCTTTTCTGGGAGGGATCTGCGCTATCCTTCCACAGCCAAGGCAGCTCAGGCAGCTCCTGAAGCACGCCAGGCACTTGTCTAGAAGGGCTGCCCTCCCTCCTTCTCCCCTGCCTGTCCCTCATCTCAAGGCAAACTTGCTCCTAAGAAGAGTTCAGCCGTGGTCTGTTTCTTGGGCCTGCACTGATCTCACCAGCTTCTAGGACTTTCTCTTCCTGGGTCCCAGGTTGCCATCTGTCAAGTGGCCTGGTGACCACCCAGGGTAGAGGCCTGCCTGGTCCTAACAAGGTGCTGTCATTAACATCTCCTGCAGCATAGAAAAGCCCCTATCCCAAATGTAATTACCAGCTCTTAGAGAGTGAGTGGAGGCAGGGTAGATGAGGAGCAAAACACTTAAGGGAAGCAAGACTCACACTTCCCAGAGTAGAGAAGGACAAGACCTGGATGCCCCAGGATGATATTAATGACATTAACCACCGCCTCCTCCACATTTTGAACTTTGTTCTTTTTTTTTTTTTTGAGACAGAGTCTCACTCTGTCATCCAGCCTGGAGTGCAGTGGTGTGATCTTGGCTCACTGCAACCTCTGACTTCCCAGTTGAAGCAATTCTCTTGCTTCAGCCACCTGAGTAGCTGGGATTACAGGCATGTGCCACCACACCTGGCAAATTTTTTTTTATTTTCAGTAGAGATGGGGTTTCACCATATTGGCCAGGCTGGTCTCCAACTCCTGACCTTGTGATCTGCCCGCCTCAGCCTCCCAAATTCTGGGATTACAGGTGTGAGCCATCACGCCTGGCTACATTTCAAACTTTTTTGAAGCACCAAGCTGCATCTTTACATATCCCAGGGTGAGCCACATTTCCTACTTAGGACTAACAGGTAGATATCTTAGGCTTTGAGAGCCACAGGGTCTCTGCTACTCAGCTCCACTGTTGCAGCATGAAAACAGCCATGGACAACCAGTCATTCAAAGGCAGCGGCTGCTTTAAAACTTTATATAAAGAGACAAAAACAGGCCCCTGCTAGATTTGGCCCACAGGCCATAGTTTGCTGACCCCTGACATGTACTGTGTCTAATCCTGGCAACAACTCTCCCAAAGCAGTTTTGTTGACTCCTTTCTGTAGCTAAGTAAACTGGTTCAGAGAGATTAAGTAACTTGTATGAAGTCACACAGCAGGTAATTACCAAGCCGGAATGGAAACCCAGGTATGATTCCCAAACTGATGCTTCTTATGTTTGGACTTGAGATCAGCCTGATGACATACTCATGCTTCTGTGAAGCCCATTCCAAACACCCAGTGACAGAACCGAGGCTTCTGCCTCCCTGCCTGGGACTCTGGAAGAAAGCTAGAGGCCACTGTTGTCACCCAGATGCCATGTCTCCTCAGGAGGAACATGTCCAGAGCTGAGCTCAGGCGTGGCCAGTGTTATGTGGCTGGAGACCCGTCTTGGCATCAGCTGCCTGGCGCCCTGTTAAACTTTTGACTTCCCAAATTGGAGAAGTTGAAAGTTCTGCTGGGCACTTTTTTTTAGGGAAAGAGTTTTTGTTGTTAATTATTTACCAGAAATAGGTCTCTCTCTCATTCTTCCCCTCTTCTAGAATTATCTTCCCTTCAGATTCCCACCTCACAAAGAGTTAACACCGGGTTAAGAGGCATTAGTGGCTTCTCTCTCCAGACAAAGGAAGAGTAAAGTGTGATGGGGAGAGAACCGGGGGTTCTGGAAGCTTTTCCCTGGAGAAGTTGCTGCCCTTTGGGCGGGCCTAGCTACCTTGCATCTGATGTATAATTTAGCGACCCATTTCCTGCCACGCCCGCAGCCTCGTCTGTTATCTGTGGGTATTTATCGACTCTTTCCCCCAGAAGCTGCCTGGAATAGAGGTGTGGAAGCCTGGCAATCCCATTGTCCGGGAGGTTAAACATTAAGTTGGGCTCAAAGTTTGCTCCCCACCCCCACCCCCTGCCGCCCTTAAATTCCCTTCTGGCCACACCTCCTTACCAGAACGTGAGGTGCTAATGACCTGATTTACATCTGTGTAAATCCGAGCTGCGGGCACTAATGAGGCCTGAAGTGGAGGGAGCGGATCGGTGTGGAAACCCGGCCTGCCCTACACAACAAGCCTGGCAGCGACGCCCAAAACAGAAGCCCAGGCCCAAACCCCGCCTCCAGAGTTGAGGGGGCAGGGAAAGAGTTAAACGAGAGGCGAGCGACCCTACGTGCCGTTGCCCTCCCACTGGAATTGCCTTTCCACAAGTCCCAGGGCGCAGGGGCTTAGCCCAGGACCATGCATAATTGATAACGTCAGCGAGGCCCGATTTCCCCAAGCTGGTCATAACGGTGAATATTCACCTCATCCGAGGCAAGGGTAGGGCACCCTAGTCTCGGTCACCGAGCGTCCTCTGCAAGAACTGGGGTGGAGGAGGGGCAGCCATGGGCAGCGGTACCCAGGTTGGTTTCAAGTCACTGATGGGGGCTCAGTTTCTTCTCCACAACGTACCTACTTGCTCTGTGACCTTGAGAAAGTCACTCTCACTTCCTAAGCTGTTTACTCCTATCTATAAGGTGAAGATAATTCCACCTGTGTTGTAGCGTGTTGAAAGATTACCTGAGTTAGCATGCGTGGATGCTTTGCATGGCACCTGTACACAGGTGCTCAGTGACTTCATTTTTTAAAAAAATTTTGAGATGGAGTTTTGCTCTTGTCACCTAGGCTGAAGTGCAGCCTCCACCTCCCAGGTTCAAATGACTGTCCTGCCTCAGCCTCCCAAGTAGCTGGATCACTGGTGTGTGTTACCACATCAGGTTTTTTTTTTTTTTTTTTTTAGAGGCAGGGTTTCACCATGTTGGTCAGGCTGATCTCGAACTCCTGACTTTGTGATCCACCCGTTTCGGCCTTACAGAGTGCTGGGATTACAGGCGTGAGCCACCGCACCCGGCCTTTTGTATTTTTAGTAGAGACGGGTTTTCACCATGTTGGCCAGGCTGGTCTCAAACTCCTGACCTCAGGTGATCCACCTGCCTCAGCTTCCCAAAGTGCTGGGATGACAGGTGTGAGCCACCGCACCTGGCCTTATCTGTTTATTCCTAAGTGGATGGCCTTAAAGGGAAATCAGGATTGAGGGATGGCAGGAAGAGACAGGAATTTGGTAGAAAAGGAACTAAAGAGTTTTTAAATTAAAAAAGTTTTATTTGTGTATATTCATGGGGTACAAGTGCAATATGGCTACATTGATATATTGCATTGTCGTGAAGTGAGGGTCTTCAGTACCTCCATCATTGGAGCAATGGACATTGCACCCACCAAGCCACCTCCTACTATCCAGCCACTCCCGCCCCCTTTACCTCTCTGAGTCCCCACTGTCCATCATTCCACACTCTGCTTCCATGGGTACACATGGTTTAGCTCCCATTTATGAGTGAGAGCATGTGGTATTTGTCTGTGCCTGGCTTATTTCACTTAAGATAATGGACCTCCAGTTCCATCCATGTTGCTGCAAAAGACAGGATTTTGTTATTTCTTTATGGCTCAGTAGTATTCCACTGTGTGTATATACCACTTAAAAAAAGAAATCCAGTCCTCTGTTGATGGACACTGAAGTTGACTCTGTATCTTTCTTATCGTAAATAGCACTGTGATCAATATAAGAATGCAGGTACCCTTTTGTTATGATTCCTTTTCCTTTGAGGAGATACCCAGTAGTGGGATTGCTGGATGGAATGGTAGTTCTTTTTAGTTCTTTTAGAAATCTTCATACTATTTTTCATAGAGGTTATATTAATTTATACTCCCACCATCAATGTATAATCGTTCCCTTTTCTCTGCATCTTTGCCAACATCTGTTATTTTTTGTCTTCTTAATCATAGCCGTTCTGATTGGTGTAAGACGATATCTCATTGTGGTTTTAATTTGCATTTCTCTGATGACTGGTGATGTTAAAACTGGAGAATTTTAAAAATTATGCAGGCACTAGCCAGTGCAGAGTCTGGAGGCCATGCTTAGCTGTCTGATTTGGGGGATGTCCTTGGTTTGACCTCTCTGAGCTCAGTTTCTGCATCTGTAAAATGGGAGTGTGGGGGATGCTTACTCTCCTGCCCTGGAGGTTGGAGGTGAGCTCCATGTGAGCTAAGGAGTGTGATTGAGCTTTTGGAACCCACAGTCCCTTTACAAGATGGTTAATTTTAATGTGTCAACGTGACTGGGCTAAGGGATGCCCAGATAGCTGGTAAAACATTTCTGGGAATGTCTGTGAAAGTGTTTCCAAACAGCTTAGCCATTTGAATCAGTAGACTGAGTAAAAAAGATGGCATCATGCAATACATGGCCTGAATAGAACAAAAAGGCAGAGGAAGGGATATCGCTTTCTTCCTGAGCTGGGCCATCAAACTTCTCCTACCCTTGGACATTGGAGATCTTTGTTTTTGGACTTTCGGACTCAGACCAGGACTTACACATTAGCTGTCTCTCAGACCTTTGGCTCAGACCAAATGACATCACCAGCTTTCCTCATTCTCCAGCTTTGCAGACAGCAGACCGTGGGACTTCTTGACTTCCATAATTGCATGCGCCAAGACCCACAATAAATTGCTTCATCTATCTATCTATCTATCTATCTATCTATCTATCTATCTATCTATCTATCATCTCTCTAGCCATCCATGCATATCTGTATCTCCTCTTGGTTCTGTTTCTCTGGAGAACCCTGACCAATAACACTTCAGACATGCAAGAGATTGTTAAGGACATCAAAGTAGCATCATTTGCAGTGTGTTCCTGATAATGATGGTGGTGATGATACTAAACAGCACAAACACCAAGTTCTCAGGTCCAAGAACTGCTCCTTCTCTGTCATCCTCAACTTCTCCTCAAGACAAGCATAGGTGATGAGCTCAGGACACAATTCACACACATATTTGAACCAGTTTCATGTAATGAATCAGCACCACTTTTATGGCTGCATATAAAGACAGACAAAAGCAAGGCAGACCTGCGCTGCCTTCCCAGGCAAAGCTGTTCCTCCCCTGTGAGTATCTGTTATTCCAGTCCCTCTGCTGATGGCCTGATTCCTTGCAGGTGCTCCATAAATGTGGTTGAATGAATGAAGCATATTTACTATTATCAGTTCAGTTCTCTGCTACACACTTTCATAGAACAATATTCCTTTCCTCTGTAGAAGAATTATTCATGTTTAAATTTTATGGTTATTGTGATGATTTAAAAAATGGTCACCAATACTTTCACACTCTTTCCATTGAAAGGTGGGGCTTTGTTCCCTCTTCTTTGACCTGGGCAGACTAGTGACTGCTTTGAGCAATTGGGTGCGAGACATAAATGAAGACTTGTGGCTTTGCCCCTCGTTCTCTGGGTGCCCCCTTTTGAAATGTGTCCCCTGGGGACACAGCCACCAGGACGTGAGAAGCCCGGGCCACCTGGGGAGGCCACATGCAGTGCTCCACTGCACAGTCCCAGCTGGGCTTGACCCTCCACTCATCACAGCCCAGATGCCAGATGCATGAGTAGCAAAGCTCCAGGTGATTCCAGGTGATCCCCCACTTGTCCTTGTCACCCCTAAGTTGCACATCTTCCAGCCAATTCCCGAAACATGTGGAACATAGACAAGTCATGCCCTCTGGGGCCTGCCTGAGCTCTTGACCATTGACTCTGAGAGTATAATAAGGTGATGGTGGTTTTCCAGGAGGAAGTTGAGGGTGACCTGCCTGATAACTAGAATCCCCTTAGCTTGCATGTTTGCTGCTGAAACGTTAGCGCTCTGAGGGTAGACTGCTGGTCTGGTTTGCTCACTGCTCCTTCAGGGATGGGAGTAGGGTGAGGTCAACCAACTACCTATAGCACAAAATTTGAAAAGGTATTCACTGTCAGGGCTGTGGGAATGCAGGGTGAATGCCTGAGAGCTAGTGCCTCCTTAGATGTAGTGCCTTAGGTACCCTTCCTGCCTCACCCTCGGTCTGGCCCTGATTCCTGGAGACCAGTGGAGTGCCTAGCCCATAGTAGGCAGTCAATAAAGATTAAATGAATTAATTAGTTGAGGAATGAAAGAAACAGATCCTGAAACGATATATTCCTTGAGGTAATGAAAAGCAGCAGCACTAGACTTGGAAGCAGAGGGAGATGAATTCGAATCTCAGTGTTGTGGCTTCCTCACCGTGGAAACATGAGCAAATTGCTTAGCTTCTCAGAGCCTGTGGCATTAATACCGTCCCAGAGGGTTATTGTGAAGAGTAAGAGAAATAACATGTATGTGAAGTGCCTGGCATGTGTGGGCAATCAACACATGTCATCTCCCTCTGCCTCCCCACTCCCTTCAAGTAGGCAATCATTCAGCAATTTCACAAAACTCTGCTGGGTGCAACATTCCAAAGCCAGGGTAGTCACAGTTTAGAAAATCTTGG
The DNA here is from genome assembly GCF_001604975.1 of Cebus imitator. Classification (NCBI taxonomy): domain Eukaryota; kingdom Metazoa; phylum Chordata; class Mammalia; order Primates; family Cebidae; genus Cebus; species Cebus imitator. The sequence goes on along the minus strand of NW_016107815.1, from coordinate 1,224,118 downwards.
GTTTGCCCTCGAGTTTTTTTCATTTGTTTGCATTGTTTTTCTTAGCAGAGAGGCAGTAGATTGTAGTAATTAGAACCACAGGAATCAGAGACAGCTAGGTTTGGGTTAAAATCCTAGCCCTCTGCCACTAACTTGTATAATCAGCCTAAAGTCATTTAAACTGAATCTGTTTCCTCGTAACAGCGGCAAGAACCCTAAAATCTCCATGGCTAAATGCAATAGAAATTTAGTTCATGATCATATTACAGCTCAATACAGGAGTATTCAGCAGGTGACCTCCCCTGCAGGGTAAGTCATGAACCCAAGCTCTTTGCATTCGACGCTCCACCATCCTCTAGACCTCAAGGTCCTTCGCTAGATCCTCTACATCTACCGGTAGAACACGAATGGGGAGCTTTGCAGGGGAGGTTTTTATGGTCCTGGCCTGGAAGTAGCACATGCTACTTCCCCTTTCATTCTATTGGGCAGAACCAGTCACATGGTTTCACCTAACCGTAAGGGAATCTGGGAAGTGTGGCCTAGCTAGGTGCTCAGGAAGAAAGGGATGATGCATAACAGTCCTTGCCATATCTCATCTGTTAAATGAAGCAAATCCTGGCCAGGTGCAGTGGCTCACGTCTGTAATCCCAGCACTTTGGGAGGCTGGAGAGGGGGATCACAAGTCAGGAGTTTGAGACCAGCCTAGCCAGCACGGTGAAACCCTGTCTTTACTGAAAATACAGAAATTAGCCAGGCATGATGGCGTGTGCCTGTAGTCCCAGCTACTCAGGAGGCTGAGGCAGGAGCATCTCTTGAACCTGGGAGGTGTAGGTTGCAGTGAGCTGAGATCACGCCATTGCACTCCAGCATGGGCGACGGAGCAAGACTCTGTCTCAAAATAAATAAATAAATAAATAAATAAATATATATATATATAAATAAATAAAGCAAATCTTAGAAACAACCAAGAGGGATGTGGAGAGATTTAAATTATACAAAATGTACAGCATGTTCAGTGCAGATCCTGTCCCAGAATAAGTGCTCAATAATGGCAGCTGTGTCATCATTCACATGTGGGTCAGTACCATTGCTTATCCACTGCAGAGGACACTCAAACATGGAAGAAATACACCACCAGAGTGTGCCACAGTGACTATGCTTCTCAAAGCTAGGATATCTATCAACACACATTGAGCAGACACATAGTGCTTCATGGGCTAGGGTCCATGGGAGATGCAGATGAACAAAAACGGATCCTTGCTCTCATAAAGCTTGTTCTCACTTAGTGTAAGTGACGGACTCAGGCCCAATGCCTGTAACACAAGTAAAAGGTGTTAAGCATCTGGAAGGAAATACATCTTAACTTTAGCTAAAGGGACTAGGGAAGCCATTTGGAGGATGTGATATCTAAGTTATGCCATGAAGCTTTCCAAAAGGTGAGATGGCAGGAAAAGGCTTCGTTAGGAAAGGGACCAACGAGAGAAAAACCGTGGGGAGAAGATCAGAGACAGTTTGGGAAATGGCAAATATCTCAAATGGCAGCAAACAGGGTGTGTGAGTACTGTGAGAAACAAAGTGGGTATGGGCCAGCAGGAATAGACACAGGCATAGGGGATTCGCATGCTGTGATGAATGATGACGGCTTTATTCTGTGGGCAATGGTGAGCCGTGTACAGTTTAGGGTTTCCAGCAGTATTATTGTGATTATGACACCCAGTAAACTTCTGCATAGATATCAGGGAGTTGGGTAAGACAGGTACTGTTTTTTGTTTTGTTTTGATATGGAGTCTCACTGTCACTCAGACTAGAGTGCAGTGGCATGATCTCTGTTCATGCAACCTTTACCTCCTGGGTTCAAGTGATTTTCCTGCCTCAGCCTCCCGAGTAGCTGGAATTACAGGTGTGCAACACCACGCCCAGCTAATTTTGTATTTTTAGTAGAGATAGGGTTTTGCCATGTTGGCCAGGCTGGTCTCAAACTCCTGACATCAGGTGATCCACCTGCCTCAGCCTCCCAAAGAAAGTTGCTGGGATTACAGGTGTGAGCCACTATCCCTGGTCCAGTGCTGTATTTTCATTTCATAGATAATGGAACTGAGACCAGAAACTGTCTAAGCAGTATATATATCACAGAGTTAATAAGTAACTTTAGGTATAAAATCAGTGGGTTGGATTAGAAACTCTTTTATATCCCTTTGTATCAGTTAGGTTTTTATTCCAGAATGCTGTGTAACAAAAGGCTCAGAAGTCTCAGTGGCATACAACACAAGTGCATATATTTCCAGCTCATGGTCATGTGAGTTGGTTGAGGCAGCACTGATTTTGGCTATGGATTGACTAGGCTTGGTTTCAGACAGTAGGGTAGGTCTAGATTTTCTCCCTGCATCTTGTCTCTTCCTTAGAACAGTGGCTTCTTAGGGCATGCTCTTTTCATGGCATATGGCAGAAACAAAAGACAGCAAGCCAAATGCACTAACCTATTTCTGTCCTTAAAAAAAGTACAGTACCTGTCTTACCCAATTCTCTGATAGCTGTGTGTAAGTTTGCGCAGTGTCATAATCACAAGAATGCTGCTGGAAACCCTAAACTGTTCATGGCTCACCAATGGCCACAAATAAAGCCAGCATCATTCATCACAGCATGCAAATCTCCTATGCCTATATCTGTTCCTACTGGCCCATATACCTGTCTGTCATGTCTGCATTGGCCAAATCAATGGCCAAGCCCAATGTTTAGCGACAGAGAAGTACTATGTCCTGGTAAAGCCATGAGAGGGGGATCATAATCCTATAGAAGGGAGGGAGGGAAGGATTGGGATGATAATCTCATTGACCACACTCCTACTGTTAATGCTCAATGATTCTAAGTGGGAGATCCCATTATTTCACCATGTGGCTCTGGAATTGGTAGAAGTAATAGAAGTGATAAGGAATGAATTGCTGTATATAAGTGGATATGTGGCAGAATCCCAGCATATAAAAATTGAAGTTACAAGAAACTCGGCTACATAGCCACAAATGCACAGAGAACTTTATTTGATTGTTTCTTTGAGACAGAGTCTCGCTCTGTCTGTCCAGGCTGGAGTGCAGTGGCAGAATCTTGGCTCACTGCAACCTCCGTCTCCTGGGTTCCAGGGATTCTCCTGTTTCAGCCTCCTAAGTAGCTTGGATTACAGGCACGCGCCACCACACCTAAGTTTTTTTTTTGTTTGTTTTGTTTTGTTTTTGAGACGGAGTTTCGCTCTTGTTACCCAGGCTGGAGTGCAATGGCACGATCTCGGCTCACCGCAACCTCCGCCTCCTGGGTTCAGGCAATTCTCCTGCCCCAGCCTCCCGAGTTGCTGGGATTACAGGCACGCGCCACCATGCCCAGCTAATTTTTTGTATTTTTAGTAGAGACGGGGTTTCACCGTGTTGACCAGGGTGGTCTCAATCTCTTGACCTCGTGATCTACCCGCCTCGGCCTCCCACAGTGCTGGGATTACAGGCTTGAGCCACCGCACCCGGCCCAAGTTTTGTATTTTTAATAGAGACGGATTTTCACCATGTTGGTCAGTCTGGTCTAGAAATCTTGACGTCGTGATCTGCCCACCTCAGCCTTCCAAAGTGCTGAAATTATAGGCATAAGCCACTACGCCTCGACGAGAGAACAATTTAAACCATGTAGGTGATTGCCTGGCACCTCCCTGGGAAAGCCTGTGTTCTGGAAGGGCTTCCCATAGGATCTCACTTATGGCTCCTACCCTGAGGATGGCATCCAGCATTTTGTGGCCCTCACACATACAGGCTCAACTGAAGAAATAGCAGCCTGTTTCCCTAGGAAAAAAAGAAAACATAGGCTGTGCTAGATTTGTTGCCATCTGGCACTACCACACATTTTAAGGATGATTTCTGGGATTTACAGGATGACTAGATCACTGTGGAAGGCTTGCTGTGTGATGGGGTCAGGGCAGAAGTTGGCAGTTAATCACAAAAAGTCAGTTAAAATGGAGAATCTTTATAAAGCAACTTGTGTGCATATACTCTAAATGCTTTTAAAAATTTAAACATGGTGGCCAGGCATAGTAGCCTATAATCCTAACACTTTGGGAGGTGGGGGCAGGCAGGTCACTTGAGGCCAGGAGTTTGAGACCAGCCTGGCCAACATGGAGAAACTCTGTCTCTACTAAAAATACAAAAATTAACCAGGTGTGGTGGCATGCCTGTAATCCCAAATATCTGGGAGGCTGAGGCATGAGAATCGCTTGAACCCATGAGGCGGAGGTTGCAGTGAGCTGAGATTGCGCCATTGCACTCCAGCCTGGGCAACAGAGCGAGACTCTGTCTGAAAAAAACAAAACAAAATTTAAACATGATAAGCATATATTTTCTTTACCAGCTTTTTGATATGGAACCAAGGCTTTTCTTGAGAAATGGGTTTGCATTTTGGAGTTACAGTTTCTTTTGCTTTCCTAAGCCAATGCGCATCATTTATGATTTCTAGTTGTGGTTTTCTTAAAGTGAAGCCAGTTTGTACACTGCACAAAATGCTGCCTAAGGGGACAAATGGCAGTTAAATTCCTGCTAGATCTACTCTTTCCAGGCCCTGTGCTCTGCTGCAGTTTTCTGTCTAGAGGAGATACATTTTTCTAATTTGTTTATCCAAAGGCAGTGCCTTTTTCCAATTTGTGCCAAAGCCCTACAGAGGCTAGAGGTAGTCCTGTGTCACTCCATCTGTGATGTTGACCTTAACACTGGTCTTAGGACCTAGCCAGCAAATAAGATGAGGCTACCCTAAATCATTACGGTGAGCCTCCATGAACCCAGCACCACAATGCATGGGGCACCACAACATCGCTCAATGTCCTCACAATGACCTATTGCAAATCCCAAGGAATGCATAGGCTCAGGGAGCTGTTCCTTGAGTAGGTTGTCACTTTCCCTAGTCCAGGCCAGGACGTTGCTTGATTTGGAGGACTCTGAAACCCTGACTTCCTTTTGATGGAGGCCTCAAGCTCTGCAGTAAAGCCCTGCAGTCTCCCCAGTTAAACATGATGGATGCTGGAGATCCGCAGGGTTCAGCACCAGGTCACAGCTCCTTATCACAGCCCCGCTATCTTTTTTTTAGAGACAGAGTCTCACTCTGTCCAGGAGTGCAGTGGTGCAATCATAGCTCACTGTAACTTCAAACTCCTGGGCTCAAGCGATCTTCTCATCTCTGCTTCCAGAATAGCTAGGACTATAGGTAGGTGCGCACCATCACTCCTGGTTCAATATTTTTGGAGACAGTCTTGCTATGTTTCCTAGGGTGGTCTCAAACTCTTGGCCTTGGGTGATCCTCCCACCAGAGCCTCCGAAGGTGCTGGAATTATAGGTGTGAGCCACACCAGGCCCCCATTGTCTTGATGAAAGGGCTGCACTCTCTTTTATGGTGGCTCATCCTTCTTTTCCAGCTCCTGAACCTCAGTGGTCGCCTACCTTTCTCATTGGCATTGTGGAGAGGAATGGAATAAGGGCTGAAAATGTTGCCTCAATTGCCCGCATTAGCTAGAATATTTTCGGTTAAGTGAAAGAAACCCAATTCTTCTTGCCTTATGCAGAAAAGGGGACGTAATAACTGGCTCAGGTAACTGAGAGTTCCAGTGTATGCTTCAGGCACAGCTGTATCCAGGAGCTCAAGTGATGCTGGCAGGACCCAGCTCTCTTCATGCCTTGGTTGTGCTTTCCTCGGAATTGCTTCTTCTCAGGCAGGTTCTCTCTGCCTGGTAGCAAAGAGACCATGAGCAGTAAAAGACTTATAACTTTCTTGCTTAAAAACCCAGTGGGAAATCATACCGTCTTTTCCAGTGACTGAATAATAAATGGTGAGGAGAATCTGATTGGTCAAATTGTGTATTATGCCTGCCAGGGTGGGGTCAGACCCAACTGAACTGCATGGACCCAATGAGATTATTATAGAATGGGGGACAGCTTGTTCCTAAAGGAATGCTGTCAGAGAAAAAATAATTTTCACCGACTTCACAACACATGGACACACACACACACACACCCCAACACACAGTATTTGACCAAGAGCAAGAGAGCACAGTTTAAGTTTTTTTGTTTGTTTGTTTTTTGAGACAGGATTTTGCTCTGTTACCCAGGCTAGAGGGCAGTGGCTCAACCCTGACTGTAGCCGTGACCTGTTGAACTAAAGTCATCCTGCCATCTCAGCCTCCCGAGTACCTGGGACTAGAGACATGTGCCACCACACCCGGCAATTTTTTTTTTTTTTTTTTTTT
>NW_016107815.1:1154467-1217809 GCF_001604975.1 Cebus imitator | reverse complement strand
AACTCCTAGTCTCAAGCAATCTGCCCACCTTGGCCTCCCAAAGTGCTGGGATTACAGACAGTCACTGCACCTGGCCCAGCCAGTTTAAGCTCTTCAATCGACCCAAACAGACACATTAATTGGAATTGTTAATTGCATTCACGGCAACCAAATATCTTACTCTGTTACAGACTGGCATCAGCAGGAAAGATCAGCTCTGCGATTTGAAACACCCAACTGCTACCTTCTCTCAGAAATCAAAAGGCAAATTACCTTCCTTTTGTTAATCATCTCTTTTCTTACAAGATTTCACCTTTTGTTTTTCTGCACTTTACAAGGAGAAGGTATGTTTTTATGCTCTGTGTAGATCTTGGCAGTTAACAGAACCCTTTGATTTTTAAGTAAGAGTGAGTCCTGTGTGTGCAGAGAAGGCTCCAATAGGCTGGGGACGGTACCTTTAGGTTCATGCCTTCCCCCAGCGCTGGATCGGAAGGATTGGACTGAAACTTTAAACATTTCGAGCAATACCTAGAATATGTATAATTTATAAGCCACACACCGTTGGCTGTCAAATAGGCGATTGATCTGACTCGGATCTTGTTAATTATCTTCCACATACATTACGCCTTAACAGATCTTCAGTATACTGTGTATCAATATTAATAAGGTTATAAAACACTATTGATAATTAGGAACAGAAAGAGACCAGGCCTTTGATTCTGGCTGTTACAAATGCCCCTGCCTCTCTCCAGATTAGAAAGCGGCCCCTTTCCATTTAATAATATCAGATCAGAACATCCATGTCCTAAAGTGGGTTATTAGGAGACAGCTAAGATTTGCACCGGGATGCAAGGGGCTATTTGAAAATGAATATGGGAGCGGCACTGATGTGGGAGAGATTTGTGTTTCTTGTCCACAGGAGGCCTGATGGGGTGGGTGGGGCTTAAGAGAGAGCTGTGCCCACTTTGATCAGCCAAATTCCTCATTTTTTTTTTGTCCAGGCAAATCAGATCAGTTTGTTTTTTCGGGATATTCACCAAGCTGGCATTTTATCTTGATTTCTTCGATTGGATGAAAGGGGCTCCTTTGGGAAGACAGAGAAAGGGGCTGGTGAGCTGCAAGGCAGATTTCAAGCCCATCCCATTTTGGATGGCACTTTATTTTCTCTTTTTCCTCTTTGGAAGAACCTCGTCTTTCATGTTTTTGTTGGGTTCACAAACTCATTAACATCAAACAGGCAGATCTGCCACTAACTAGGAAAAACGCAAGCAATTTCACATATAAATAGAAAGCCTTGAAGCTCGGGGACTGGGGCCAGGCCTCCTCCCTGGGGGTCTCTCACCTGGGCAAGGAGGGGGCAGAGGAGGAAGGAGAGGAGGGGGAGCAAAAGGACACACTACAGACCTTTCAAAGGCCAGTCTTAATGTGTTTTAGCAGAGATCAGCGGCTATCAGGTCTGGGTGTGCACAAGAATTACTAGGGGATGTTTATCAAAACTGCCCGGGCATTCTGTGTGTTTAGTAAATTTCCTTCAGTGGTTCTGAAACTAAATCTGATTTTTTGTCCATCTAGTTTTAACATTTATGATTCTTTCAGTTGCCAATGATCAAAACCTCTACCCAAACTGTTTTAATAAAGAATGGCAGGCCGGGCACGGTGGCTCAAGCCTGTAATCCCAGCACTTTGGGAGGCCGAGGCGGGTGGATCACGAGGTCAAGAGATCGAGACCACCCTGGTCAACATGGTGAAACCCCGTCTCTACTAAAAATACAAAAAATTAGCTGGGCATGGTGGTGTGTGTCTGTAGTTCCAGCTACTCAGGAGGCTGAGGCAGGAGAATTGCCTGAACCCAGGAGGCGGAGGTTGCGATGAGCCAAGATCGCTCCATTGCACTCCAGCCTGGGTAACAAGAGCGAAACTCCGTCTCAAAAAAAAAAAAAAAGAATGGCAAACTGCTGGATTTTGTAACTGTCCAGGAGGTCCTGATGGAGAGAGCCCCAGCTCAGACCATAGTTGCATTTCTTAGCTCCCGTTGTCTGGCTTAGCCTCAAGCTGACTCTATCATCAGGCTGCCATGGCTCCCTACTTCAATGCCCTCCATCACTGGGGAAGACTGCAACTCTTCCATAAAGTTTCATGGAGGAGATGAACTTCTCTTTCCTAGAAGGTCCTAGGAGCTGGCGTCACATCTCTGACTCTGGGTTATTACCTGCAGGTAACTGAACCAGACATTATGGTTGAAGACAGGTGAAACTTATTGGCTTAAAGACCTGGAGCTATAGGTGAATGAAGTTTACCCTAACTATACAGTCACAGTAGAGGAAAGAAGCATTCCAAACTTCAGACCTGCTTCCCAGAAGGAGGGAAAATGAAGCATGGGAAACAAAGCCCAGAGTTCTACCATCCACATCTTTCAAGTGACATTGGCATGCCCTGCAAAAGTCCTTGTATTTGGTCTGCTGAAAGTCTCTGCTCGAATACTTGCACTCTCAGAGAGCTCACTGCTTGCCCCCTCATCCTCTTTAATCTCCAGTGTCCCAGAATAAGCCATTTGGGGTTCCATCTTAAAGAGGCATGAAACATTAAAAATGTTCCTCCCTCCACATATCAACTTTAGGCATTCAGCACTTGGTACCTGGCTGTCATCATTACGTTCTGATATGCTCATCTGTGCACACTCATTTATTAGGAAAGAAGATGTGTGTCTCTACATGTTCTGTGAATTTGTCCTTGTGGACAAGTCTCAAGGACCACTTGTGGCCACCATTGTCAAGAAACAATCATTCAGCAATCAAAGTGATTCACATTAAGTAATAATAAGTCTATGGTGTCCTAGCCTCAGAGATGTGTTTATTATTTGTTTTCTCCCTAAAAAGATTTAAAGTGATTTAAAAAAATACAAATGTGATTGAGAAAATAAAACACAGATAATGACATGGGCGCAAGAGAGAAATAGGATACAATAATAAGAGAATGTAGTAGCAAAATTTGCATGTTGTACGAACCAGCAATATTACTGAAGGTGGTCTTAAATTGGAATTTCCTGGTGTATTAGTCTGTTCTCACATTGCTAATAAAGACATGTCCAAGGCTGGGTAATTTATAAAGGAAAGAGGTTTAATTGACTTACAGTTCCACATGGCTGGGGAGGCCTCACAATTTTGGTGAAAAGTGAATGAGGAGCAAAGTCACATCTTCCATGGCAGCAGGCAAGAGAACTTGTGGAGGAGAACTCCCATTTATAAAACCATCAGATCTCGTGAGACTTACTCTCTATCATAAGAACAGTATGGGAGAAACTGCCCGCCAATGATTCAATGACCTCCACCTGGCCCCACCCTTGACACGTGGGGATTATTACAATTCAAGGTGAGATCTGGGTGGGGACACAGCCAAATCGTATCACCTGGTAATTAAAGCAAAGAGATAACCATGCTAAGTTACAAAGTTTGCATTGTCATGAAGAAGTATCGGTTAAGCACTTAGGTGGTGCAAGGCTAAATCCTGGCTCTCCTTCATCCTAGCTTTGTGGCTGTGGGTACCATATTATCTAACAGTTTTCAGCCTCAGTTTTCGCATTGAAAAAATTGGGATAACTTTCTATGAGTCTATGCTGATGTCAATAAATAATTAAGTAAGCAAAATGGAAAGGAGAAAAGCTTTTCCTTTCAGAATTCCAGTTCTGAACGGAGAAAGAAATTTGGAAATAGAGAATCAGCATTTGGCATAGACCCCAGTCATGATTGTTTTCAAGAAAGGATCATTGATAGATGCTAGAATTAGTGGGAAAAGTATCTTGAGGAACAGGATATTTACATAGTCTCAAAGAGTTTCCCTACAAGATACTTATCAGTTACAAAGGGAAAAATAGTAACTTTACAGTGGAGAAAGATGGTATATACCACCTTCATCAAGTGATCAAAGTTGACATTCCCAGTAATGAGATACAGTATATTGACGTCATGTACCTCCTGATACAATGCACTGAAAAAGATACAGCATTTATTTTGCAGTATTCTTGCCACAAATGCATAACCTGATTCTAATCCTGAAGAAACATAAGACAAATCCAGATGAACTACAAATTACTAACTGGCCAGTACTCTTCAAAAGTGTCAAGGACAAACTGCCTCAGATGAAAGGAAACTAAAGACATGTCAGCTGAATGCAACATGAAACCCTGGATTCTGGACCAGAAGAAGTCCAGTGGTAGTATAATTGGTGAAATTTGAATGAGATTAGCTCTTATTAGCTGTAGTTAGTTATTAGTTGCATAGACTAGTTATATATTGCCTCTATGTTAATTTCCTGATTTTGACTATTTTATTGTGGTTGTATAAGATGTTAACATTTGGGCACAGGCTGGATAAAGGATATATGGGAATATTTGTACTAATTTTGCAATTCTTCTGTAAATTCAAACTTAAAGAGGAATTGCAAAATTAGTACAAAATGAAACATTTAAGGCCGGATACAGTGGCTCACACCAGCACTTTGGGAGGCTGAGGGCGGATCACTTGAGGTCAGGAGTTTGAGACCAGCCTGGCCAACATGGTGAAACCCCATCTCTACTAAAACTACAGAAATCATTCAGGCATGGTGGCATGTATCTGTAACCCCACCTACTCAGGAGGCTGAGGCAAGAGACCCACTTGAACGTGGAAGGCAGAGGTTTCAGTGAGCTGAGATTGCACCACTGCACTCCAGCCTGGGTGACAGAGTGAGACACTGATTCCAAAAAAGAAAAAAAAAGTTTAAAAAAACTTAAGAGAGGTTAGTAATAGTCTTGCATAGTGTTGGGAGAGAGAGAGGCATAGACAGTGCCTAACTCCATTGTCAGAGCAGAGAGCTCGGTCCACACTCACTCTTGTTAATGTTATTATCTGTAATACATGCGGGTGCATTATCCATGGTTGCACCTCAAAGGAGCTAGTGAGGATGACTGGTGGGTACGCAAACAATCAGGACATCATTATAAATATTAACAGAGGTCAAAAGAAAACACTTCAGATCCCTGTCTTCAGCCTGGGTGGGAAGCATACCTTTTGGGCAAAGGAGTTTACTCCAGATCAGAGGGCCAGAGCTACCCCCAGATTATACAACGCTCCGTTCCTCACCAGCAAATCTCTCAGCTGAGCTGAAACCAGCACCTTGGGACAAGCGAATTATTTTATACTGAAGGAGCAGCATGACGGGAGCAATTCGGGCCATAGGTAGGGAATGTGTCAGTGGCAGGTCACATCTAGGACGTGTATGTCTTCACTTCCTGATTCCTGAGTGTGGTTTGCAGGATTGTATGGGACAGATGCCTGAGAACTGTGGCTCACTCGGAAGGTGGAATCCCAGGAATGAAGAGATGAATGAGAGTAATGACCATACACACCTTTTAAATCCATGGCCTTTACTAGGGCCAGGGCTAGAGATTGTGCTTGGTGGAGGAGAAATTGGGAAGGGAAGCAGAGAGGCTGGTGTGGGTGTTTTGACAGGGTGAGAAAGCTACAAACTCCACCTTGATCAAAATCTGCAGGTTGAAGGAGAAAGCCAGAATTCCAGGAGCTATTGGCAGGAAGAGAGAGCTAGTTTGATGAGTTGGAGTCTTTCATTCATTGGAACAAGACTCCAGTTAAGGAAACTTTGATTCACTAGAGCTTATAAATGAGAGCAAGCTTGGGCAGTATCCTATATCATCTGTGAGGCCAGCTGCATGGTGATCATGAAGCCTCAGAAATGTATACGGAATTTGGGGAGATTTTCCCTCCAAGGGAGAGGGTTCATAATTTTAGTCTAATTTTCTAAGGGCTATGTGACTCCCTGTCCCCAAAATGTTAAGAAGCAATAACTGTATTAGTGGGAAAAAGACCAAAACTGAATCCAGCTGGTCAACTGTGATGGAAGCTTCTTATATAGTTACTTGAAATACTGTACTTGCTATAGGTAAACTTACAGGACAGCCCAGAGTCCAAACAGTTAAAGGATTTGGGGAAATGTTTTGATGGATAGTGGGACAATGAGACAGAGTGTTTAAGCTCTTACAAAATACAATCCCACTGTGATGACAGAGACTATAGATTGCTCGTGTCCCTTAAACACAATCAAGGGGACCCTCTGACCACTTACTTGTACAGTACAAGCTTGCATAGACTCCTCCTTGTCACCCTACTTCCTGCTACTGAAACTTACCTTGCCCAGCTCACAAATGATCTTCATGTTGCCAAATCCAATGGACACTCCTTGTCCTTGTTTTGCTGGACATGCCGATATCATCAGGTACTATTATACTTACTTCCTGTTTCTCAAACTATTCTCCTCTTGTCTATTGGTTAGGATAATTCCATTTAAAAATAACAAAAAGTTCAGCACAAGCTGGCTTAAACAAAGAAGATTTATCGGCTCATGCATCAGTCAAAAGACCAGTGGTTAGTAAGCTTCAGGTATAGTTTGATCAAGGCTCAGGCTCTGCAATTCTTCAACCTTTGCCCCCTTCTGAGATATTAGCTTGGTACCCAGCCAAATTTCCCACACAGTTGTGAAGATGGCTGACAACATGGCTTTTTTGGTCATATCCACGGGGAAAAAGAGTTTTTATCTTTGCTCTGATTGAATCATCCCAAAACATTTGCTGTGGAAATGCCATGTGCTGTTTGGCTTAAAACTGGGCCACCTCAATCATTATGATAAGAGGCTGAAATTACCTGGAGCTAGAGATGAGAGGGATGCCATGCAAATCACAAGGCTGAGACAGAAGTCTTGCTTTCCTCAATTTCACTCTGGGCTCCTTATCAGTCCTTCAGCTCCTCCTCTTTGTTCAGTCATCTTCTAAATGCTTAACCTATGTTTTACACCTCCCATTATAAGATCTTGAGTTCCTTTTACTTCCCCTACCAAAGTGCTCACCATGCTTTGTTAGAATCTGTTGACTGATAACTCTCTTCCTCATTAGTCTAAGGTCCATGAGGTTAGAGTGCATGAGTGTACTGTTCACCCTGTCATGTTTCAGAAGGCTTGTAACAGACGAGGCTCAAAAGGTCTGTGTTGAATGATGACCAGAGTAATTACTGTTCTAAGTGATTCTTCTTACTGAAGTTGGTAATGTTATCCCCATTTTACACATGAGGAAACTGAGGGTCTGAGAGGCCAAAGTGTTGTGAAGGATCAGAATTGGACTTTGAACCACCAGTCTCATGCCAGAACTCACGTTCTTCATGCTAGTGCTCCACCCATGAAGGAGAAAAATTAGATCTGTAAAGTCTGAGGATGTAGTGCCCTTATTCTTGGTAGAAGAATAAGGCTGCAGTTAAAGGGAATCTGAGGTCTTCTTTATCTGTTACTTGGGAGATCACCTGCTTTTCCTCTGGCTGACTGTCCCAATTCTGACACCGTTCCTGCACCTTTTCTCACAGCATGGCCTGGTCCCAAAGTCCTGCCTAGGATCCAATAGGAAACAGCTACATGATACGGACTTTAGGGAGGATATGTCGGTATTTTAAGAATTACAGGCTGGGTATGGTGGCTCATACCTGTAATTCCAGCACGTTGGGAGGCTGAGTGAGGGGGATCGCTTGAGCCCTGTAGTTTGAGATGAACCTGGCAACATGGTGAAACCTTGTTTCTACAAAAAAATACAAAAAGTTAGCTGGGCATGGTGGTGCGTGCCTGTAGTCCCAGCTACCCTGAAGGCTGAGGCAGGAGGATCACCTGGGTCCATGAGGTAAAGGCTGCAGTGAGCCATGTATTGCACTCCAGCCTGCATGACAGAGTGAGAGCCTGTCTCCAAAAAAAAGGATTATGATAGGATATAATAATCTGGATGTGGTGGCGTGGTGGCTCACACCTATAATCTCAGCCCTTTGGGAAGCTGAGGCAGGAGTATCACTTGAGCCCAGGAGTTTGAGACCATCCTGGGCAACATATAGAGACTTCATCTCTTCAAAAAATTGCTAAAAATTAGCTGGACATGGTGGCACACACTTGTGGTCTCAGCTACTCAAGAGGCTGAGATGGGAGGATCACTTGAGCTCAAGAGGTAGAGGCTGTGATAAGCCATGATTGTGCCACTGTATTCCAGCCTGGGTGACAGAGTGAAAAAGAAAAAAAAAAAAGTAACAGCTCATTTAATCTTCAGAGCAAGCCAAGCCATAGATATTACCATTTTCCCCATTTTACAGTTGAAGAAACTGAGGATTAGAAAGACTAAATATCTTACCTAAGGATACAGAGCTTATAAGCAGCAAAATATTGATTTGAAGCCAGGCAGCCTGACCTTAGATCTCCTGGTTTTAAGAAGTCATAGTTCAGAGATGAAGGAATGAGGGTAAGAATGAAGACAAGCACCCAGGGCCATAGGCTACCACCTGGACATTGTGTCTCTAGATGAAAAGTGAAAAAACACTGTGACTATTTGGTTTTTATAAAATGAGAATTTTTCTCCTTTAGGCTGGGTGCAATGGCTCATGCCTGTAATCCCAACACTTTGCGAGGCCAAGATGGGCAGATCATTTCAGGTCAGAAGTTTGAGACCAGCCTGGCCAATATGGTAAAACTCCAGCTCTACTAAAAATAGAAAATTAGCTGGATGTGGTGGCATGCAACTGTAATCCCAGCTATCAGGGAGGCTGAGGCAGGAGAATTGCTTGAATTCAGGAGACAGAGGTTGCAGTGAGTTGAGATTGTGCTACTGTACTCCAGCCTGGGTGACAGAGTAAGACTCCATCTCAAAAAAATTTAAAAAAATTAAAAAAAAAACAACATTTTCCCCCTTCGAACTGGCTGGTTTAGCATATTTTCCCCTATATCAGCAATTACTTGTGAAACACTTAGTATACATACGCCAAGCACTATGCTTGCCATAGGGGAATGTCAAGGTAAATCAGGCATGATCCCTATCCACAAAGAACTTTGCATTGCAAGTGGCAGAAACCAAAGTAGCCAGAGCAAAGGAGGAATTTAGGTACCAGAAAAGTCTAACTTCATGAATTCTAACTTCAGGTACAGCTGAATCCAGGAGCTTAAACATCATCATCAACACTATCCGTCTCTGTTCTTTCCTCTGATGTGGCTCCACTCCTGGGTGGGTCATTTTCATATAGTGGCCCTGATAGATCCAGAACCAAACATCGGACCAAGGGACTGGAAGGCACTGATTGGCTAGGCACACGTGCTCTTCTGAGCCAGCTAGGGTGCTGGGAGGCAGGTGAGAGAGGATGAGAGAGCAGTGGATCCCTAAAGGAAAATTAGATCCTTTATCAGAGGGAGGAGGGAATCCTAGTCTGGCGAAAATAATGCGTGCCCATCATTATACTTCATTTAACAAGAAAGGGCATGGTGAGGGGATGCATCATGATAAGCAGGTGGCACACCTGTTATGGGGATGATGAGCAATGTTTTCCTCTTCAAAGGGGCAATTCTGGAGTAGTAGATGAGGATAGCATTTGGGGGCTAAGGCGGTTATAGAAAGGTCCTCTTAAAGACTGCATGGCTGAACTGAATCTTGAAAAAGAGAAGACTTGGAGAATCAGAGAAGAAAGAGGGTGAACCTTCCAGGTAGGAGGCACTGTATAGGCAAAGGATTGGAGGTGCTTAGGAACAGAGAGAGTAAAGCACGTTAGCTACATAATCTCAGCACTTTGGGAGGCCAGGGCGGGTGGATGACTTGAAGTCAGGAGTTTGAGACCAGCCTGGCCAACATGGTGAAACACTGTCTCTACTAAAATTACCAAAGAATTACCCAGGTATGGCGGTACATGCCTGTAGTCCAAGCTACTCGGGAGGCTGAGGAGGGAGAATTGCTCAAACCCAGGAGACAAAGGTTGCAGTGAGCTGAGATTTTGCCACTGTACTCCAGCCTGGGTGACAGAGCAAGACTCTGTCTCAAAAAAAAAAAAATGAGTAGAAGACTGAAACAGTGAGGTGGGTGTTTCTTGGCCTGAGCCTTTCTCAGGATGAAGGATGCTATGGGTCACTTCCATTTTTGAGGGTTTTTGTATGTTGAAAAATGAAGAAATGCCAAGCAAGTACTAAAATTTCTTGACTGTTTTGACTCTTGATGTTCAACAAAGGAACATTCAAACACCCTTCCACCAACACAACCCAGGGATTTGTGCTATTCTCAAGACCATTAGAGGATCTCCAAAGTACGTACGTTATTACATCTTGTCCAGGTGGGGTCTAGTCACAGCCACAAATGAAAAGTGTAGAATGGACATTTTCTCTTACCTTGCCAGAAGCCTTTGGTGACTGTCTGTGGAGATGAATTTGGAGAGAACACCAGCGTCTTGGACCAGTGGCATTTTGCTCTATATCAGCCCTGCTCTGGGCTTATCAGAGAACAGATGCTGGGTGAGTAATTGGGTGAGTTCAACAGGAGGCTCCACAGGGTGGGAGACAGGGCTGCCGTGTTGCTGAACTCTAGGGAGCACCATCCAAATCCCTGGGAGTGATGCCCTGGAGTTGTGCAGGACGCAAAGCCTGTGTGCCCAGACATGGTGGCCTGCATAGAGTGGTGTGATGTCAAAAGAAATGAGAAAATGTCTAATCCCAGCAGATATACCTACTCCCAGAAAAACAGCTCACCAGTCATTATCTTTGCTACAGTCACCAAAGAGCAAGTTTTTGGGGTTTAGTTCTTGTTAGTGTCAATTGACAGAATACACGTTGGCCAGGATTCTCTGCTAATAGAGAGTCAACCAACAAGGCTGTAAAATAATTACTGTAAGTTATGATTCTAAGGTAATTCATCACCATCAACATAGAAAACATTCTGTCTGTCCAGAAGCATTTGCACAAAGATGGTGTGTACTTTGGAAGGAATTCCTAGAGCCCCTTAGTTTAAGCAAATCCAATAAGTGAAAAGCTGACTTTAGACAAAAAGGCTAATTCAGGGGAATTATTCACTTTGCAAAATAATGCTTCACTTGACAAAACTATTTCCCCATGGCATTTCCTGCTACACAAAGTCCTTGTTAGCATGTTTATAACACAAGACCATTTTGTAAAAATAATGACGGTCTCACCACTTTGAGGGCACTCCTGTTAGGGGGACGATGAGCATCAAAATTGGAAACTGCTCGCAGACCAGGAATAGGACCCCAGTGTCATTAAAAAGGACCCTGTGTCCCCCAACAGGTCTGTACTCCAGCAGCTCAAAGTGTTACCGGCTAAATCCTTCTGAGGCTCCTGGAGACAGCTGTGGGGCAGTGATACCATGATGGATTTCATAAGAGGGAGGGAAATCCCAGCTCTGAGAAACAGAGTGACTCACCCAAGGTCACCAGCAAGTCAGTGGACAGGCCTGGGGCCCTCCCTGCTCCTGGCAGCCCTGCCTAGTGTGCTGTGTATTTTTAAAAGCCCAGAGTTTCCTCCCTCCAGAAGTTCAATTCTCATCTCCTTGAGTGTGATCTGGGCTTTGTGACTTGCTTCTAACAAATAGAGAATGGAGAGGAAAATACAGTGAATTTACAGTGGAGAGACCTCCCAAATACCACCTTAGGTAAGGTTAATATCAAGGGTAACATCACCAGTAATATTGCAGGCTGATGGCATGTGCCCCTGATATGATACCCTGTGAATGGCACAACACCTCTTCCCAAACCTCATGACCTCAGTTGACTTAGGAGAAATCATGAGTCAACCCCAAATTGAAGAACATTCTACAAAACACCTGAGTGCTACTCTTCAAAGCTATCCAGGTCGTGAAAGACAAGGAAAGACTGAGAAACTGTCATAGACTGAAGGAGACTAATGAGACAGGACGGCTAAGGCTGAATGCTGTGTGGAATCCGGGATGGGCTCTTGGAAGAGGACAATAGTGGGAAAACTGGGGAAATCTAAATAAGTCTGTAGTTTAGCTAATAGTGTTATGCCATTTTTTTTTTTTTTTGCTATTGTTTTGTTTTTTTGAGACGGTTTCACTCCGTCGTCCAGTCTGGAGTGAGGTGGTTCACTGCAACCTCTGCCTCCCAGGCTCAGGGGATTCTCCCACCTCAGCCTCCCTAGCAGCTGGGACTACAGGCGTAACATTAGGGAAGCTGGGTGAAGGGGATGAGAACCTCTCTGTACTATCTTTACAACTCTTTTGTGAATCTAAAATTATTTCTAGAAAGAAGAGTTTTGTTTTGTTTGTGAAGCCTAGAGGTAATTTAAATGCACAGTCCTTCACTGGCTTTCCTTTTGGGAAGGTGGACTATCATCAGGACTGGGTGCATATTTGGCCAGCCTGGGCAGCTCTGGCTTCTTCCGTGGAAAAAGCTGTACCACATTCCCCAAATTCTGCAGAATGCCATACCACTTGTCCCATTCTCTGACATTAGCCCAGCTGGCTGTCAGAGTGTGGCAATGCCCAGGAATGGGGATGGTGGGCCTGCAGAGCTAGGGAGGAAAATGAACACAGGCTGTAAGGGAGCTCATGTATAGGGGTCAGGGAGCTTCTCAGAATAATTTCTAGGCCTCAGGGAAATGCATGATTGAAGAACATAAAGTTAGTCAATTTCTATCCACCAATCAAACTGATCAATATTATGCATACACAATGGCCAAAAGGAGAGAAGGGCACCCCAGGATGCCATGATGGTGATGGAGGGAATCAGTGTTTCTTGCCCATTCTGACAGTTTCCAAAGATGGCCACCATCAATTTCTTGCTAAACAGCAAAATACAGATTTGAAGCCAGGCAGCCTGACCTTAGAGCTCGTGGTTTTAAGTCATAGTTCAGAGACGAAGGAGTGAGGCTAAGAATGAAGACAAGCACCCAGGGCCATAGGCTACCACCCGGACCTTGTCTTGCTAGATGAGAGGTGAAACACCACTGTGATTATTTGGTTTTTATAAAATGAGAATTTTTCTCCTTTAGGCTGGGTGCAGTGGCTCATGCCTGTAATCCCAACACTTTGGGAGGCCAAGGTGGGCAGATCATTTCAGGTCCAAGTACGTGCATGCTGTTCAACCCATCAAACAACTATCACTAGATGGAATCTCTCCTAGCCTTGAATTTGGGTTGGCCTTTTGACTTACTTTGTCCAATACAACATGGCAGAAGTGATGCTGTGCCAGTTATAGGTCTAGCCTCTGAGAGTTCTGGCAGCTTCTGTTTTCCCTCTTGAAGCCAATGTTTGCAGAAATCCTGAAAATCTTTAGACTCTGTGGCTGCCATATTGTGAGGAAGCACAAGATAGCTGGGGGGAGAAGCCCATGGAGGAGGAACAAAGTTCCAGATGTGTGGGATGAAACCTTAGACCTGCCAGTCCAGCTTACTTGCCAGTATAATTCAGCCACACAAGTGACCTCAGCTGATGCCAAGAGAATAGAATGGCCTGGCTGATCCTGCTAAAGCCACAGTATCATGACAAATGAGAAATCATTGTTTGTTTAAACTACTAAGCTTTGGGTTGATTTGTTATGCGGCAATGGATAACTGAAGTGCTCATGGACATACTTTCTTCCTGTTACTCAACTTTTTACACTTACCCTCATACATTTCAACTTTCTTTAAATGTAATATATCGAAATAAAAGGCAAAGTATGCTTCATTTATGTAAAGTAGCAGTAGAATATTTCAAACAATTATTAAATCAGGAATTGGAAATCAGATTATATTACTTATCTGCTCTTATTCCTCTGCTGGCTTCAAACATCACTCAGAATAAAAGCCAAGTCATCATTGTGACCTACAAGGCCCTATATGCGCTGTTGTCTAATCCTTGCCTTCCTGACCTTAATTTCTACTACTCATTGCCTTTGATCTTCCTTGAGTGTGACAGGTGCAGTCCACCCCAGGACCTTTGCATTTGCTGTTCCTTGTGCCTGGAATGTTCTTATCACAGACATATTCATGGACTGCCTGCCCTCTCATCTCCTTCAGGACTTCATTGACAAGGGAAAAATTGTTACCTAACCTGATTGATTATTTTATTTTTGAGACAGAGTCTCACTCTGTTACCTAGGCTGGAGTGCAGTGGTACAATCTCAGCTCACTGTAACCTTCACCTCCTGGCTTCAAGTGATTCTCATGTCTCAGCCTCCTGAGTAGCTGGGACTATAAGTGTGTGCCACCATGCTGGGCTAATTTTATTTATTTATTTTTAGTAGAGACAAGGATTCACCATGTTGGCCAGGCTGGTCTCAAACTCCTGGCCTCAAGTGATCTGTCCACCTCTGCCTCCCAAAGTGCTGGGATTACAGGCATGAGCCATCACACCCAGCCACCTAACCTGATTTAAAGTTGCTACTCTCCCCATCTCTGACTCTCTACCTGCTGCCTTGCTTTATTTTTCTTCCTCACACCCATTTCCACGTAGCATACTGTGTAGTATTATCCATCCTGTTTGTGGTCATCTCCTCTCAGTAAAACCTCAGTTACAAGAAAGCAGACATTTCTGCTTGTTTTGTAGACTCCTATAAATCTAGAACTTAAAACTGTGTGTGGCAGAAAGTTGGTCTTCATTAAATCTTTGTTGAATGAATGAATGAATTTTCTAAATCCCAAAGCTTCAACTCTGGTGGTTTCAGACTGGTGTGTGATGCATAGCTTCGCCTATTGGCAATGTATGGCACTGCAGTTCTGCTCTATGAGACAAGAGTTTGGAATCACCGAGAATGCATTAAGGAGAACCTCAAGCCTATAGCCCAATGGTCAGCAAACTTTTTCTATAAAGTGCTAGACTCTAAATATTTTAGGCTGTGTGGGTCATCTGTCCATCACAATTGCTTGACACTGTCCTTGTAGCATGAAAGCAGACTTTGGAAAAATATAAGCAAATATAAGTGGCTGTGTTTCAATAAAACTGTATTTATACACACTAAGATATGAATTTCATATAATTTTATATATCACAAAGTAGTCTTCTTCTTTGATTTCTTTTTCAAACACAGATGAAAAAACCAGTCTTGGCTTGCAGGCCATGTGAGAATAGATGGTGGACCACCTTCAGCCTATAGGCTATAGTGTGCTGAACGCTGCTATTGACAATCTCCAAGTGACCCAAAGTGGAAGCAAAGAATTCCATTTCCCAGGGTGAAGACTATTCATTTTTACAGCAGTATTATTCATAATGTAACTTCATGAATATTCATAGTAATTTCTGCTTCCAGGCACTTTTATAGCCAACATGCATGGAAGAGAAAGTGTCAGGCAGTGGCCAAATGAGAAGAACCACCCTTCAGGCTGGGAATGCCAAATCCGCTAACCTCCTCATGCTCCTTTCCCCTGAGAAGGAGACGGCCCATGCAGGAGGGAGCATGGCAGGCTATCAAAGGTAGGGTGACACAGGAATCAGGTTGATGAAGGTGCTAAAGAGGGAAAGGCCATGAGTTTGTTTCTTAAATGAACCAATTAGCTGTGCTGAATCTCTTGGCTAAAGTCTGTTCCCCCGGCCCCAGACAATTACTGTATCAGTCAGGATTCTCCAGAGAAACAGAGCAAATAAAATACACACACACACACACACACACACACACACACACACACACACAATATATGTATATAAGCAATGACCCAGTTCCATATATATTTATATTGTGTGTACATATGTGTGTATATATATATTTATGTAAATATAAATATATATATGGAACTGGCTCATGTGCTTGTGGAGGCTAAGAAGTCCAGCAATTTGGCCAGTTTCCGTGGCTCACACCTGTAATCCCAGCACTTTGGGAGGCTGAGGTGGGTGGATCGCCTGTGGTCAGGAGTTCGAGACCAGCCTGATCAACATGGTGAAACCCCATCTCTACTAAAAATACAAAAATTATCCAGGCATGGTGGCAGGGACCTCTAGTCCCAGCTACTCAGGAGGCTGAGGCAGGAGAATTGCTTGGACCCAGGAGGCAGAGGTTGAGGTTGCAGTGAGCTGAGATCATGCCACTGCACTCCAGCATGGGCGACAGAGTGAGACTCTGTCTCCAAAAAATAAAAAGAAGAAAAATTCCAAACACAGAAGTACAGAACAAATTAAAGCAAACCCCTATGTACCTGGTTATCCAGTTTTAAGAGCTGTCAACTAGGAGCCCAAATTGTTTCCTCCATAGTTCAACCCTAGGTAACTTTGGAATAAATTTCAGATCTCAAGTCATTTTACTAAGCAAAGGACATTTTATTTATTTAATTAAAAAATTTAATTTTCCCTTCAGCTTTACTAAGGTATAATTGGCTAATAAAAATTGTTTATGTTTACAGAATACAATGTGATGTTTTGATATATGCACACCTTGTGAAATGATTAAATCAAGCTAATTGACATATCCATCACCTCACATGCTTGAACCTGGGAGGCGAAAGTTGCAGTGAGGTGAGAACATTTAAGATCTACTCTCTTGGCAAAGGTGATTTTAATGATATAGGAATTCATTCTTTGGAATTCCAAAACTACTCAAAATCCACTTAGAGAAATGAAAAACTAGGCCAGGTGCGGTGGCTCATGTCTGTAATTTCAGCACTTTGTGAGGCTGAGGCGGGTGGATCACCTGAGGTCAGGAGTTTGAGACCAGCTTGGACAACATGGTGAAACCCCGTCTCTACAAAATATACAAAAATTAGCCAGGTGTGGTGGCAGGTGCCTATAATCCCAGGTACTTGGGAGGATGAGGCAGGAGAATTGCTTGAAGCTGGGAGGGAGAGGTTGCAGTAAGCTGAGAACACGCGACTGCATGCCAACCTGCGTGATACAGCAAGACTCCATCTCCAAAAAGAGAAAAATGCAAAACTGAAGCGGCATAAGTTTCCCTGCACCTTTGGTCTCCCACACTTTATGTCTGATTTCTTACTGTTGGTGGTGTTTTTATTTCAACCTCCCCTTTAAAATTTCTTTTTATTTTTTTTGAGATGGAGTCTCACTCTGTCTCCCAGGCTGGAGTGCAGTGGTGCGATCTTGGCT
Organism: Cebus imitator; assembly: GCF_001604975.1. NCBI lineage: Eukaryota > Metazoa > Chordata > Mammalia > Primates > Cebidae > Cebus > Cebus imitator. The sequence continues at coordinate 1,200,969 of NW_016107815.1, read as the reverse complement.
CACTGCAACCTTTGCCTCCCAGGTTCAAGTGATTCTCCTGCCTCAGCTTCCTGGGTAGCTGGGATTACAGGCGCATGCCACCATGCCCAGCTAATTTTTGTATTTTTAGTAGAGACGGGATTTTGCCATGTTGGTCTGGCTGGTCTTGAACTCCTGACCTGAGGTGATCCGCCCACCTTGGCCTCCCAAAGTTCTGGGATTATAGGCATGAGCCACCATGCCCAGCCTAAAATTTCTTATTTTTTGTATACTGTTTATATCCTTGGGAACAAGAGAAAAAAGAAACCCAAATTCATGTGTGCAGAAGATGTGCCCCCTATTCTTTTCTCCTCCCTCTCCTTTCCCCTCCGTAGGAAAAACGATATCTTCCTACTTCTTCTTCCTCACATACACAAATATACCAGATTATTTTATAATAAATTCCAGATATCATATAAATTGTACATTTTCAGTATATATTTTAAACATAAAATGATTTTTTTGGTGATAATATAACCAAAATATCATTATCAAATTTTAAAAAATAATTTATTAAAATACCAGCAAGTATCCAGTCAATTATCATAAGTCTCTGATTGTCTCATGTTTTTATTTTTATTTTTTTATAATTGGCTTATTGTAATCAGCATCCATACCACACATTTACATGTGGTTGATATATCTCTTAAGTCTTTATCTGTCTCTATTTTATTGAGGAGAAATTCACATAACATGTAATTGCCATTTTAAAGGGTATAATTCAGTGGCATTTAGTGCATTCACAATGTTGTGAACTACCACCTCTTTTATTTTCAAAACGTTTTCATCAGGGAAAGTGTGGTGGCTCACACCTGTAATCCCAGTACTTTGGGAGGCCAAGGTGGATGGATCATCTGAGGTCAGGAGTTTGAGACTAGCCTGGCCAACATAACGAAACCCTGTCTCTACTAAATGTATAAAAATTAGCCAGGTGTGGGGATGGGCACCTGTAATCACATCTATGTGGAAGACTGAGGCAGGAGAACTGCTTCAACCCAGAAGGTGGAGGTTGCAGTGAGCTGAGATCATACCACTGCACTCCAGCCTGGGCGACGAGAGCAAGATTCAGTCTCAAAAAAAATTTTTTTTTCATCACCCCAGAAAAATACCTGTTGAGTAAAATTATTCCCAGTTCTCCTCTCCCTGAGTCCCAGACAACCCCTCATCTACTTTCTGTCTCTATGGAATTGCTCATTCTGAATACTGTATATAAAAAGATTCATATAATACATGCCTTTTGTGTCTGATCTTAAGGCTCTTTTAATGTACAGTTTCCTCTTCTCTCTCTTCTTTTTCTTGACCTTTATTTGTTGAAAGAACTAGTTTGTCATTTGATAGAGAGTCCACAATCTGTTTTTTGCTGATCGCATCGTGTGGGTATTGTTTAACCTGTTCCTCTCTCCCCGTACCTTCTGTCAATTGTAATTAGAGCCAGCAGCAAGATCCAATTCAGGTTTGATTTTCTGGCAAAAATCTTTCATAAAGAGTCCTGTGCATTTTGTGTTACTTTATGTGAGAGGGTATTTAATGTTATTTATTATAAGATTGATCAGTGGGCTCAGATATCATCAGCCTGGTCTGTTCACTATCCAGTTCCTCATTCGCTTCTCACTGGATAATATCAGGAACCACTGCTGATTATTGCCTGGGTCCATTATTTTATTAGAGGTTGTTAAAAGGTGATATTCTAATTTTGTCATTCTTTCACACTGATTTGCTGAGAATCTTGCATAAAAAGGAACTTTCCTACATCAACTATTTGATTTTTCTGAAATATAGTTCATGCTAGTAGGGCAGGTAAATACTTGATTCTTTCTTTACTTGCCAGTCTTCAGAAAATGAATTAGGTCCCTAGCCATCTCCAATAATTAACTATGAGAGTTTTAAAGAAAAGTATTATTGTGAACTCATGGATTGGAACATATTTGATGTGCTTTGATTTTAAGCAGTTATTATTTTACTGTGCAGATTTCTCCACCTTTGGCTAGTGGGGAGCCACTTTGGGTTAGTTCTATGTCCTTTGACACAATTACAGAAGTCTTTGATAACTGCTTGCTTTCTGATATGACAATATTCTACTCTCATTTTGTACCTTTAAAATCATATTGTTAGCATTAATACTGATGTTATTTTAAAACTATTTTATGTGTTCGAAATAAGTAATTATGTTGGTGCTCTTTAGGAATCAAGATTTTCACCATAAAAGAAATACATATATAAAATCAAATAAGTAAAAACCCAATAGAATTAGAATTGGATTGTTTGTTTAAACTCATGATGTAGTTTCCCTTAAAAAATTATTTTTCAGCACATTCCACTTAAACATTTAGAAAGAACAACCAACTCAGCAACAAAGAGAACCCAGATTATAGTCTTTAAATGCTCTTTCTCACTAAAGGTAGGGCTTCTTGGATAAAGATAGATGCTAGGTCTAGAGAAAGCAATTCATATAGGTTTCTGATGGACATTTGGGTGCATTTGTAAGTATATGCAGCTTGATATTTAACTATAACTTGATATTTAACTGCAGTGACTATAGAAATCACAAGGAACAACTCAGCAGCAGCTAGAGGGACTCCCTCCTCTCACTCTTTGGTCATGAGGCCCTGCCATTATTTATTTATTTGTTTATTTTTACCATCAAAACTCATCCTGCCAAGGTATTGGACCCAAAAGTCTTTTCCTATTGTCCATCTCTTTCTTCCGTTTGGATGCTCTCTTTTCTTTGCCTTATATTTTGTATGACCAACTTCTCATCCTTTGACAAAACAAGAACATGCCTTACCTCCTCCAGGAAGCTGTCCTGACTCCCTCCAGATTGGTAGGTTGAGCCACCTTGATGTTCTTTTGGTCTGCAGGGCAGGATTCATGTAATGCACTGCATTGAAATGAAGACCTTCCTGTGTGTGGCACACATCTGCTGATAAACTCTCCTGCACAATTAAAAGAAAAGTGAATTAGACTTGCCTTATCTGCTAGGTTTTGAGTTCCTTGGGCAGAAGAAGTGAGTCTCTTGTTTCTTTTCCTCCCTTTAAGGTGTGGCAGAGGCTGGGCACATGCCTTAATATTTACTGATTAATTTCAAGGTTTCTGTATTGGACTGTATAAAGTTTCAGCTGCTGAAATAAGGATCTAAAAAAACAGAGGCTTAAACAAGATAGAAGTGTATTTCTCTTTAATGTAGCCATCTTGGCCTAAAGAGTCCAAAGTTATATGTGGAGGCGGAATTGTGCCAGAGCCCCTTCCCTTTAAGGCCATGGACTGGCTGTTAACAAATCATTTCTGCTCACTTCCCATTGGCCAGAATGTATCACATGACCACACCTAGCTGCAAGGGAGTCTGGGAAATGTAAAATTGAAGTTCTGTAGAGGATGGTGGGGAGAAGGATATCAAGAGTCAACCAGCATTCCCTGCCAAGGACCCTTAGGGCCTGAACAATGCTGAGTCTCATTGCCTCCCTTTCTAGGTCATTTGAAAAACATTTTAATTATAAAAGTAATATATGTTTACTGTAAACAAACAAAAAAAAAGAACTAGAGTTTTAGAAGTATACAAAGTAAAATGTGGAAAACAAAACCCTTTCTTTATCACCATCATCCTACACTCCTTTCCAGAGGCAGCCACAGTTAATAGTTTGATGCAGTTTTTTCCAGACCTTTTATTATGTTCTCATGAGTACGCATGCATGCACACACACACATATGCATACACATACACTTCCTCATAGATGTATATTTTTCTATATTTTTCAAATGGGATTGTACAATGAATATTGATATGGTTTGGCTGTGTCTCTACCCAAATCTCATGTGGAATTGTAGCTCCTGTAATTCCCATGTGTCATGGGAGGGACCTGGTGGGAGGTAACTGAATCATAGGAGTGGATTTTTCCTGTGCTGTTCTCATGATAGTGAATCAGTCTCATGAGATCTGATGGTTTTATAAAGTGCAGTTCTTCTGCACACACTCTCTTGCCTGCTGCCATGTAAAATGTGACTTTGCTCCTCATTTGCCTTCTGCCATGATTGAGAGGCCTCCTGAGCCATGTGAAACTGTGAGTCAGTTAAACTTCTTTCCATTATAAATTACCCAGCCTTAGGTATGTCTTTATTAGCAGTGTGAGAACAGACTAATACATATACATACACACACACACTTATATATATACACACACACACACACACATATATATATATACACACACACATATATATATACACACACACATATAAAACAATTTGACTTTTCACTTTAGTATTATTTAGTATTTAGGATTGTTTAGTATGTAGTATTATTTAGTGCATAGGGTTATTTAGCATGTAGCATTATTCCATGATATGAATACACCTTAATTTAAGCACGTTCTTCATTGATAGACTTTTTAGAAAACTACTGTGGCATAAAAGTTGACCTTTGTTGGGATAAATATCTAAGCTGAATTGATGAGCTCTCAGCTCTGATTAGATCCAAAATACAAAATCCAATGATAGATATATTATGTGACCAAAATCATCATCTATGCTTCTAAAAGGGGCTTGGTACAGTTGATTTAATGGAGGTATTTCAACTTTCCCAGAGAGGAATCAACTTAATAATAATTTAATTGTTCACATTTGTTTAGTACATTCCAACCTTTCAAAGCATCTGTGATATTAGTTATTCCCTCTTACAGCCTTGGAAGAAAGTAGCACAGGCTTTATCATCCTCAATGTACAGGTGAAACCAAAGCCTAGAGTGCGAAAGCACATAGGAACTTGGTGGCTGTTGGTCAAGGTGGACCTCGGAAAGTCCCAGAGTGGCCTGACCTCACACTCAGTGTTCACTTGGTGTTCCTGTACCATTGGCTGGTCTCTTACTTATGCAGCCAGACCTGGGCTCCCGGATCCTGTAGACAGTCACAGACACTGTCATAAGCCCCTCAGTCACATCTTCTGACTCTCGAAGAATAATCCAGATTGGCCAGGAGAAGGCAATTAATCTGATGATGCTATCTGAGGAATTGCCGGAGAGAGATGAAGATCAGCTAATCCAACTCCCTCTGGGTACTGTCAGGGAAGCTGGGCCCAGATGGCATGCCCAAGTTTACACCACACATCAGTGGCAGAGCCAGGCCAAGAGCCAGGCCTCTTGCTCTCTGCTCTTGGCCTTCTTGCCATACCTCATGGATGCATTAGAATGATCTGTTAGTAACAATGTGCTTGGCAGGCACAAAGCACAGGGAAAAACACCACAGTGCTTTGGGAAAGAGATGTGAAAGAGAAAACCATAAGAGAGAAGCAAGTCTATGCTGCCAGAATCCCTTTCATCTCCTCTCTATGCGACCTCACCCTCACAGCCTTGCTCAGATGGTCTGTTTCTGTGCTAGGTTAAGTTGTGTGTGAGTTCAACTCTTGCAGACCGAATGGCACAGCAATGAAAGCAAAGGCTTAGGAATATTATAGATGAGCGTTCAAATTCCTTATTATCTAGATGATCTTGGACAAGGGCTGAATCTCTTTTGTTTCAGTGGCCTCATTCTAACATGGGGGATAAGAGAGAGCCTCAGGGGGGTTGGAAACAGTACATGAGAGGGAATATGCAAAGAACTCAGTACAGAGCTCAGGATAGCACAGAGCCTCCACGAATGGTGGCTTTTACTCTCTACAAACATTTTTTGAGAACCTACAGGACACCAGCGACTGTGCAAGACGCAGTGAACGATACAAACATGAATAAGACACAGTCTTACCCTGTAGGACTGTACAATCTGGTAGGGTAGGGATGGGTGATACAGAAGCAGCTCTACCTTGTGTCTTTATATAATTCTGAAGCCTTCTACCACGAAGGCTGGAGTTCTCTTATTCCGTATAAGCCTCCTCCACCATATAGGAAAACACATGATTCCAACACAGCCACGTGTCTATCTCGAATCCATCCTTAAGGATTCGAGATAGAAGTAACAGATACTAACACTGATATCACATTTGCAGACTGCCAGATAGACAGAGACCTTTGAAGTTCCAATCTCTTGACGGTCTCAGGACCAGGCAAGCTCCCCATGCCAGATCCTGTGAGCCCATGTGGGCCCCTGGTGACACTCCTCCTCTTTGGGACCATGCTGGGCTTTTGAATTTAGTAGGGAGGTGGCAAGATCCCATCGATCTCTATATAGTTAGATCCATCTTTTCCTTAATGAAAAAAAAAAATCTCCAACATCATCTCCAAACACAGAGATCTACCCCCCTTTACAAAGTGCATTCCTCTGTCTGGTTTTAGTTTTAAGTATCTCCCTATCCAAACTGAGACTGCCCTTTGCCCGCCTTGTATTTATGAATACATTGAATTCTGTACCTGCGAACATGATGACTGAAACTGAGTGGTATTTTTCTGGTCTCCAGGATATGCCCACTGGTTCTCAAAAGGGGAAACCAAGGCTAAGCCTTCCGGTGTCTCCTCCCCCTCCTGTTCCCCGCTCCCCCACACCAGACCTTACAATGTCAAAGGTGCTCCACCAGCACAGGGCTTGGGCTGTCTGCTTTGCCCTTTCTCTGAAAAGCAAGTTTTGGCAGAGTTGAGCCATCTTGTTCCCATTTGGGGCTCTCCTATAGAAAAGGCTCAGTTATCTTGTTCAGAGATCCCCAATAATCACCGCACTTACAAAACTTGCTAAGGGCTATCATTACAGCAACCACATTTTCTAAACCCGTTATCAAAACTTCAGAGCTGACGTTGTCTGGGAAAAGGAAACAGACCCTGTGAAATGTAGCCATACCAGGGAGAACAGGGACATGCTGGGGCAAAAGCAGGGATAAGACATTGAGCTTTGGGAAAACAGAGAAGGAAGCAATTCTGATAAAAGCCAAAAACAGTAAAATGAAAACCTCTAATCCAAATGAGGCTCCCAGGTGTCCGTAATCATAAATAGGCCAGTCAGGGTGAGAACCTGGGTTCTGGGGCAGCTCTGAAACCCTCAGAGAAAGAGTTGTCAAATGTGAGAATCAATTTTCTAGTAAATTAATGAGACCTTGCTCTCCTAACTGTAATTATAGTTACTACTGACTGCAGGACTTGAATGTGCCAGGCACCGTGCTGTGTTTTATATGTTCTGTATCACTGAAGTGTAGCTACCAAGATGTCAAAAGGATTTTACTATAATTAGTCCACCCATCCATCTATCTAACCATTTGTCCATCCATCCATCCATCCACCCACCCATCCATCCATCTGATCATCCATCCATCCATCCATCCATCCATCCATCCATCCATCCATCCATCCATCTGTACATCCATCCACTAACATTCGCTAAGCAAGTACTAGGTCCCTGAAGGGCCACGATTACAGTGGATTGAAGGAGGCCCACACATATACAAGTAGCTCCATCACAATGTGATAATATAAGGTGAGATGATTTTTCCAGGAATCTACCAAAGGGCCCTCGGCTCCAGCCCCACCTCCCACCTTGTGAGTCAGAAATTAAAACACATTCATTAATCCCATCTGAAAGTCCCAAACAGCTCTCTGCTTCATGTGGTAATAAATATTTCATGCCCAATTGTGCTGCGTTCCTCGCTGTGTTTATTAAATGGAGTTTCTCATAATTCCAGTTATTCATTTTAATAGGTCAGGCCTTGGCTGTGATTTAAACAGACCGCTGAGGAAACAGCCGTGGTTAAACATTGTAACAATATGGATTATTAATTTAATTGGCTGGCTATTACTTGTTTGGACTCTGAGCTAACATATTTAGTTAAGTCTCTGGTGGCCTATAAACTGCAAAGGTCGTGACTTTAACATTCAGAAGAATGGGAAAAAGGAATTGAGGCTGAGATTAGGAAGAAAACTTACAAAACAGCATGGGGAAGACAGTGTGAGGGAGCACGGGCTTGCTGGAGGCAGGGCAAGGCAAAGGGGGTTCATTTATTGGCTTCTCATTAGAACTTCCTCAGCAAACGTGCCTGGGCCAGCAACCGCCAGGAGCCAGTCTCTCTCACTCAGATTTCTAAAAGCGCCAAACCCTTAGATATGGTGATGGAAGCACCCCACACCCCAGGAAGGCCACACCTGTTTTCTGGATGCCTGAGCCCCAGGGAAGGGTTATGTGTTGTTGAAAAAGCAAGTGAGAAGTCAGGGGTACCAGAATGACCGTTCTGAGGCTCCCCGAACATCAGAGCTATGAATGACTGACTTCCTCTTCTGCCAAAGGCCCTGTGACCCTTCTAGATGCCACCCAATGTGCAGGGGTCTCAGGACCCTGAGGTCTAGACAAGATCATCTCTGGATCCCCGCACTCCATAACCTGTGGATATCCAAAGCCACCCCTGTGTTGCCCAGGCTGGAGTACAATGGCATGATCTCAACTCGCAGCAACCTCCGCCTTCTGGGTTCAAGCCATTCTCCTGCCTCAGCCTCCCGAGGAGCTGGGATTAGCGGTGCCCGCTACCACAGACAGCTAAATTTTGTATTTTTTGTATTTTAGTTTATCATGTTGGCCAGGCTGTTCTGGAACTCCTGGCCTCAAGTGATCTGCCCGCCTTAGCCAGGTGTGGTGGTAGGCAACAGAGTGAGACTCCATCTCAAAAAAAAAAAAAAAAAAAAAGTAGCACATAAATTACTATATTACAGTTTTTAAAATATTTTGATAACTGTATTCTAATATAGTGGGCTTACTCATCTTAGTATTTTGGTTTATCTGTTTAGAAACATTAATCCGAAAAGTGATCCTTAGTCTTCCCCAGGGGCCAATATGGGCACACAGAGGAATTCAGCTTCACTCAGCCCACGCTGACATTGCCACACTCTGGACCTTTCTCTGAGTGGGAACCCGTCTGTGGCTTGGCAGGCATTCTCCTGCCCACTCCCCGCAGTCACCTGCCTATTTGCTGCCTGAATCTTCGCCATACTATCAGTCCGCACATGCTGATGAAGAAAGTGGGGGACAGGGAGATTGGGTAACTTTGCGTTGCATATTTGGAAGCATCAGGCCAGTCATTTGTGGCAGCAAGAAATGGTCATGTTTGCCAGAATGTGACCAAGAGATAGGAGAACAGACCTCAAATTTGGAAGCAGTGGTTTGTAGACACATAGAGTGTGTCTGTTTCCTAGTTCCCTTCCTGTCTCAGAGCTGATGACTTTCATAGTTTTTACATTCAAAGTGAAGAGTAAGCCTGTGAAATGCATTATCCCAAGAGAAGGCACAGGCTGGCAGCTAACAGGGGGGGTATCTTATATCAGATGTGCAGCCAGTGCCTGCCAATAGAGGCACTCAACCTGTTGGCTGAATTGATGAACGAAGGAAGGAAGGAAGGAAGAAGGAAGGAAGGAAGGAGGGAAGGAAGGAAGGAAGGAAACGGTGGTCAATTTTATGTGTCAATTTGTCTGGGCTCGGGATACCCAGGTAGCTAGTAAAGCTATTTCTGGGTATGTCTGTGAGGAAGTGGAAGGCAATAGCATTTGAATCAGTAGGCTTAGTAAAGAACATTGCCCTCACCAACGTGGGCAGGCATCATCTAAGCCAGGGATGGCCCAGGTAGAACAGAAAGGCAGATGGTGAATTTGCTCTATTTGAGCTGGGATATCCATCTCTTCCTGCCTTTGGACAGTGGTACTCCTGGACTTTGGACTTAGACCAGAGCTTACTCTATCGGCTCCCCTGTCCTCAGGCTTCAGACTTGGTCTTTCGACTTGAACTGAATGACACCACCGGCTTCTGTGGTTCTCCAGCTTGCATACAGCACATCATGGGACTTCTCTGCCTCCATAATTTTGTGATCCAATTCCGATACTGTCTCTGTCTCTCTCTTCCTTTCTATGTGTGTATAGATAGATTCTATTGGTTCTGTTTCTTTGGAGAATGAATATAGAGGACTTACTAAATTACTAGGGGAGGCTGGAGATTGGGAGAGATAAGTCTATAAACAGTGTGATCCCTAAGAATTCAGGGGTCCAGTTCCATCCCTGATTGTGTGTGTGTGTGTGTGTGTGCATGTGCATGTATAAAGTCAGATTACAACAAGTATCATAAATATCCCAGAGAGAAAAAAAGTAGCAGATGTGATGTGCATTATTATTGTCTTCAATCCCAACAGAAGCCCCACCAAGTCCTGCCGTGTGCTGCCTTTCACCCCCACCCATCTGCCTGCCCTGCAGGTGCTGCTGCTGCCACTTGCTTCTGTCCTTGTCCACACTGTCCACACACCCAGCTCAGTCTAAGGGGAGGAATGGGATAGGGGTGGCATTTGGCTTCAGGACGGAGACCACCAAGCAATGCACTGCTTCTCCGGGGTGGAAGTGGGAAATGGGCGGAGAGAAGCCGTCAGTTCTGGCAGATACTGAAGTTGGAGACAGATGAGGGCAGGTGGGACAAAAGGGGACTTCTGCACATTTTATACGGAAAAGCAAGAGGCAGGGTGGGCTGTCCATGCACACAGACTCTAAGCCAAACCCTACGCAGCTGCGTGAATGGTCTCAGGTTCCCCTGAACAAGATGGGAGCGCCTGCTTTCTTCTCCCTGGCACCTCCATCTGTACCTTGCTGAGTGCAGGGCTCCAGAAGGTGAGACTGTCTGATTCTAGGAAAACCAGGCTTGGTAGCTGCTTTCCTGAGATTGAAAGGGGGTGTGTTTAGCCCCAGGAATCCATCCAGAGCGAGCTGGAATCACTGTTTATAAAAGGCATTCCAAAATTTGTAGAGATGGTTCTCCATATTGCTCTTTTAAACTCTTGAGTTGGTGTGTCCACAGGCGCACTCACAGCAAGCGTGGTGTCCATGAGAACAAGGCTGAGCAAAGAATCATTGCGTTCCTACTATGTGCCAGGCCAAGAGGAGGTTACAAAAATGAATAATCAACACGCTTGCCCTGCACAGGGAGACCTCAGGGGAACTAACGCACCAGGCAACCTCAGCCCAGACTCTGTGGCAGGAGATCTGTGCATCTGCGGGCTGCCATTTTGTGTGGCCGTATTACCTGACATCTCTAGGAGAGCAGTCTCCACTTGCAATGGCCTCTATTGTTGGCATGGCCGTGCCAGTCCCGCCAATAGTAAGCTTCAGGAAGACTTTGGGTTTGGACATCTCCAGGTGTTTATTTGATTTTTCCTATTTCTCAGTTTTTAATTGGTTTCAGATGTGAGTACCCAATAGAGGCCCTGAATAAATAAAACAGATCATAAAATATGGCCAAGCAAAATGGGCGTGAGTAATCCCAGAGTGCATGGAAATGCACTTCCAGAAAGGCTCATAAATAATGAGGTGGAAACAGTAGTCTATTTTCTCTTTAATGGAAAGCCAATTAGGAACCCTCTCTGGACTGGCGGGAAGGAGCCAGGTTCCTTTGTTCTGGCACGAGGAGGTGGGTGTAGAGTGGGTGAGGGTAAGCCACTAATCTTGCCAGAAAGGTCAGAGAAAATTCTCTGGTCATTGGACCTGCAGACAGTGACAAAGTAGGATGTTCAACACAAAGTAGGCTTCCCAGCCCACGTAGAGCTTCTCTAGCTCCTTCCCAGTTGGTGCAGTAAGGACTTTAAGCCCAAGCTGACTTGGGAAGAAGAACCGGCAGGACTCTTTGGAGGCCCATGGCAGGCAGACTCTCTGGGAACTCTAAGAAACCTGTGGTTATTGACCCATTCTTGGTCTCTGCCATTCCCTCCAAGAGGCCTGGAAGGAGTGTCCTAGCTGGTACCATCTTTTGCACTCTGCATGATCTCCGCGCGGCTGATGCCCAGCTGGTGACTGTAAGTGGGTATCATGGTGGCCTCCCCTCTGAAGCATTAGAGACATCTATCGTGGTTAATAGCACAGGCTTTGGAATCACGGAGACCAAGGTGAGATTCTTGACTCTATCCCTTAATAGCTGTGTGGTCTTGATCCAGTTTCTTAATTGTTCAAAGTCTGTTTCTGCATTTGTAAAATAGGGCTACTGAACTTGGGCTAATGGAGTTAGTTCCCACCTGTCAGGAAGCAATAAATAACAGTGATACTGCTAGTACTTACTATTGTTAGGAGGCTTTGTGGCCAGCAGACCTTTGGAATAGCTGGTGCATTCCCTGTGGAGCCTGCTGTCGGCTCAGGAGCATCACTACTGAGCTCCGACTCTGTCCGTGTGAACAGTGTTCCCTGGAGACCTGGCTCAATGTCATACGATGACCCAGGGAGGCAGCCAGACATGGCCAGCCGCCTCTAGCTCTAAGCTCATGCTGAGCAGTGTGGAGAAGAAGGGAGGCCTGGGGCTGAGGATGCCTGCTGAGCCTTCTTGGAGGATCTGAGGATCTTCTGTGCTCACCAGTACAGAGTCACAGGGGAGGCAGCAGGTCCCTCAAAGCCAAGACTTTTCCTGCATATCCTTCTAAAACAAAATCAGTGGCAGTTTGGAGAGAGGGTCCACAGAGCATAGCAGCTTTGCTGTATAGGAGCTTGGACCAGGGCTTTGGCAAAGGGCCACAGCTGAAGAATCTGTTGCTTTTGTTCCTTATGGTGAGTTTTGGTCAAGGTTTTTTGTTTGTTAAAGGAATTTTACTTTTCCTCCATTGAAATAGGTAAACAACTGCTCACCCATCTATGAGATCTCAAGGAAACCCTTGAAAAGCAGAGAGGTCTTGAAGAATAACACGAGCTCTCAGGAGACTTGACCATTGATGTTTGCCACTGGCCACCCGTGAAATGTGGGTATGTTCCGTTACCTTTTGAAGGTCACTTGTTCAGTAGAGCAAGGAAGGAAGGATGAAATATTTGCAAAACACATATGATGGACTAAGCACCTTGCCCCGTGCCTCATAAGGTATGTCCTGGTATCTCCATTATATAAACACAGAACTGAGGGCTCGAAGAGGCTATATGACTTGCCCACTATCAGACCCTGCATCACTTGGAGTTTGATGGTTGCAAGCAACAGAAACTCCTTCTCAAAGACCCAAGAAAAAGCTGAGCAAGCAGGTCTTGCGAGGACAAGGATGTGGGCAGTTCTGAGGTTGGACGTAGTAGGAGCTCACAGACATGGTCACTGGAGATTACAGGCACCAACTTGTCACCTACTCAAAATTTACCCCCTTGGAAGAGTGAGTCTTATGGATTTGGCCAGGTTGCCTAGCTGTACCTTGGACGAGGAGAACATGGCGCTATGAAAGACAGTCTTATCCAGACTGAACGCAGTGGGAGAGGAGCCATCCCCAGAGGAAAACTGGGGTGGGTGCTGTTAGTTACCAAGACTGGAGGAGGGGACACCACACTCCTAAGTAGGTACGCACCGTGGATGCCCACTAGTCACAAAAGGTGAGCAGAAGAGGTCAGTGATCCAAAGCCCATAAGGACTGCCAATAATGCCCACGTGCCAACCCCCACCTCAGGAGCCCTCACTTCTCTGTCCAGACTTGCGGCTTCCTCTTTGGTGGGCCCCGTGATGCTGGCAGTGCTTAGAAAGGGTTCATGCCCTGCTGGAGAGGAAATCTCCAAAGAGGGCAGATAAATGGGAAGTGAAAGAGATACAGCAACAATTTAAGAGCAAGAGAGTGCCATGGAGAAGTGGGGAGGGCTTGTGGCTTTCTCAACGTGGGAAAATGGCAAATCACTAGGAAGTTTTGTGGGGGAAGGGAAATAGATAGGGACTAAATGTGGGGAAGAATTAGAGAATCATTGGAATCATGTAAAATGTAAAAGAAGCCACGGTATACTTTATCTACTCAGAAGTAGTTGAGGTGTCTTATGCTACGATATATTTAATCCATGAGAATTTTAAATTAAAAATTGTGAATTTAAAGAAATGTAAGATGGGATGACATATAATTAAAAATCTGTATTTGGGAAGTTTGAAATTTAGCTTAGAGCTTAGAGCTTCCTGGTAGCTACGGCAAAAAAGGAAACATGATTGGTTATATAATTCTCATTCTCATTTTATTTTTTTCCTTTGTCTCATAAAAGGAAGTGAATCTGCAAGTCAGAAAACACAACATTCTCTTTAGTTATAAAGAAAACTGGTGGGATATTAAATAGCCAATGGGAAGATTTTTCAGTAGAATTTCACTGAGGTTGAGAAACATTCTTCCTCTGGCCATTATCATGTAAAGTGTGGTGGAAAGTAAAGAGTGTTCCTATCAAGTGCCCCTCCCAGGGCTGGAAATGCTCCCAAAAGTTCTCAAGTTCAAATGCCTCTCCCTAGTTCCGAAGCTTCAGAAGTTCAGAAGCCCCTGTATGGTTTCTCAGCTCTTCCATCTCCTGCAAAAACCAATCCTTCACTCACATCTCTCTATTTTCAATACTTTCTGGTTTCTGTTTCCTGGATGGACTTCGCCAGGTGTGCTCACTAATTGGTGTCCAGCCTTAACCCAAACACCCCTATAAAGGGGCACCCCTTACTTCCCAAACAGAGCAGTTTATTTCATCTCAAAGGCAGGGCTGCCTGAAGGTACCACTTCCACAGGAGTTTGGCTTGTAGATAAAACCTTGATTGAAGGAGGGACTAGAAAGATCTTTCTGGGCAGGGGAAGAAGAGTATGAAGGTTTGTCAATTGTCATGAGTATGGCACAGTGAGCCATGAGCACATTGTCTAGTTGGACGAGAGGCTGTGTTTACTCAATAAGCACGTTTTCAATCATTACCATAACCTAGTATCACAGGGGACCTAGAAAAGGAATGTGTGTGGCCCTAGCCCTCAAGGAGCACCTTGAAATGATTCAGTCAAATGCTCCGAGACTTTCAGGATCACCCCACAAATTCTCTTAGGTTCTGCTCCAGACTGAATGCCTGAAAATACAATGGATTTTATGTGTCTGCTATAGTTTCTGCTTGCAAATGCAGTCCTTCAGCTTAAAGCCAATCTTCTACATGAAAGCGGAGGTTGGGAGGAAGCACGCGCGTCTGTCTGGAAGGAGCTTCAGACTCAGGTGCTGCAAGGTGGCCTAATCTGACACACTGGGATGTAAGATAATTCTCAGGAGAGGCTGAGGTTTATTTGAATCAGCTGGCATTTCTTTGGAACGTTGGGGAAACGGGCAGATCGAGGTTTCATAGGGCATGAAACCTGGGTCGGTTTCATGGAGGTGCCACCTGCGCGGTGGCACAGGGCCCTGTGCCAAGAAGGCACTGCTGTTGCTGTCTTCAAAATTTTAGTTGTTTTTGAATGAAGTGTCCCTAATTTTTATTTTGCACTTGGCTGTCCAAATTATGTAGCTGGTCTTTTGTGACCGTTAGATTATTTGAGGGCCCCTCATTTTAAAAAACCACAGAAAACAAGAGAAATAAAATTAAGTTCCAAGCCTTGGAAAAGGTACCTAGGAACAGAAGGTGCACTGAAGAGACTTAGGTTTTGTTAAGTTCACAGAAAATCTGCTTCTGGCTGGAGTGGGTGGCCTCCACAGTAGTCTTCAGACTGTGGTCTTGGGAGTCCTGGGGGTTTAGTGGATGGGGTGTCAAGTGGACCCCTCTTTAATCCCCCTCACCCTCTTCCTTTACCCTTTCCCTTAACCAGAATAGCTCCATTTTGTTCTGAATCGCAGTGGCTCACTTCTGTAATCCCAGCACTTTGGGAGGCTGAGGTGGGCAGACCACAAGGTCAGGAGATCAAGACCATCCTGGCTAACATGGTGAAACCCCATGGTGGCGGGTGCCTGTGGTCCCAGCTACTCAGGAGGCTGAGGCAGGAGAATCGCTTGAACCTGGGAGGCAGACGTTGCAGTGAGCTGAGATTGTGCCACTGCACTCCAGCCTGGGCGACAGAGCAAGACTCTGTCTCAAAAAAAAAACAAAAAACAAAAAAACCCAAAAAAACCAAAATTGAGCTTCAGGCTGTTTTTTTTTTTTAAGGGTCCCATGACTCACGTAGTTTGAAAGCCACTAGTTAGACAAACCACATCACACCAGGCTTTTTGTTGTAGGGAATTGTCTTATTTCAGAATGCTCCAGGTGACCTGCTGACCTGGGGTGTCTCCAAAGCCAGATAATAATAGGCCATGCTCTAATCTACAGAGACTCTGCTGTATTTGCAGAGAGCTTTGAAATGTTCTGGGAAAAACGCTGATCAGATGTGCAAGGTATTATATTCATGGAGAGAAAAACCCTCCCAACTCTTTACAAAATGGATTAAGCTAGTTTCTAAAGGCTGCAGGTTTGTGTGATCTTAATCCCGCTCCTTACTCCTGATCCGCCACCTTCCTCTTTTGTTTCCAGGATGTTCACCTTCCCGGGTTAGGGCTGGGATGCCTTCCGGGGCAGCCCTCCCCCTTCCCAGCTCTCCCCTTGGGAAGAACTGAGGGACACCCTCGCCCTTGCACCCACCTCACCAGGGCTGCCTTTTTCTGTGGGCACATTTCACATTCACAGGCTCTGATCCGATGGAGGGAAATCC
Organism: Cebus imitator; assembly: GCF_001604975.1. Taxonomy (NCBI): domain Eukaryota; kingdom Metazoa; phylum Chordata; class Mammalia; order Primates; family Cebidae; genus Cebus; species Cebus imitator. The sequence goes on along the minus strand of NW_016107815.1, from coordinate 1,184,637 downwards.
GAACAAAATATGGTAATGATGCCATTGTGCATTCAGCGACTCAGACTGGAGCAGCAGATGGGAAAAGTTGTGGATCACAACCCCATGCAATATTTGACAGAATATCAGTCAAATATAGTTCACGCAGATCCGTGTTTCTGTCAGTCCCTCTTGGCTAGAGTTAATTTAAAGTGACAAGAATGACATTAGCTCTTTTCAAAGGGGTAATTCCTACCTCAGGGCTGCCCCCTCCAATGGATACCCAGGCAGAGCCCTCTATAGTCGAAAGGCAGGTTTTCTAAGAAGAGACCAGCCCTAAACCAGGAGTCACCATTCAAGATCTGTGCTGGTCAGTGTGTTGGAGGTTCAGTCTATTTCACTGTGGAAGAAGGAGCAAGGTTGCTCCCAGCTCCAGCTCCCTAGACAGGGTTGTCCCAACAAATGGGGTTTCAGGACTTATAACCTTGCCTCAGGGCTCAGGCAGAGAGAGCTCCACTGCGGGATGAATGCCCATGTGTGAAGACAATGTAGAAACATCTCCAGCAGGTGGAGGGCTCTGAGCTGGCACTGCCACCACTTGGAGTCTTAACAGTTGCAGATGAACAGCTTAGCATATGTTGTTTTCTATTTGTTCTCCCTTGGTTCCTTCTGTCTTGCTACACCATGTACAAAAACTCACATAGTGTCGATAACCTTTGTGATTGGTCAATGCCACCAGCACTTGTGCCTTCTAATGCTGCTTCCAGCCAAGACCTCAGTGGGTTTCATGATCTCCAAAGTTGGTCATGGGTCCAGGAATTGGCCTCACCCCGCCATCAGATCAATATGTGTGCTTGTTGGGAATTGCATGTGGGAAGTTGGCTTTGCCCCACTGTCTTTAAGCCAGGTAGACCCACCCATAAATCATGGCTGCCAACCATTAAAGATGGCTAGTGAGCTCCTATTTGCCCTTCAAAATCCATCTCATTGATCACCTCCTCCTGGGAGCCTTCCTGAATACCCCCAGAAATTTTCATTCATTCCATTGCTTCTCAGGGCAGTCTCAGGGCTCTGTATGTACTTCTGTTTCTATGCTATCAAAAGGCATCATAATCACTTTTTCACTTCTCTGGCTTCCCTTTATGGTTATAATCATCAAGAATTAACAAATGTTTACTGGATTGAATAACTGAATTGTTTATTGAAGAAGGCAATAGCCCAGGTGACCTTATCCACAGAAAATGTATGATTTCCTGTAACTGCCATGATCGATTTCTGCAGCCTGCGATATTAAATATGATCACTTCTGTTGTTTCTCATGAGACCACCATTTGCTGGAAGTCTCCCTTGAGGCTTCTCCTCTCTCCAGGGTCTGAACGGGGTCATTTGCCAGGGACCATGTCATAGGTCACCTGTAACTGACAGCAGGGGTGGGGTTCTGTGTTTGGGATTGTCCTAGTCATCATTGCCTATCCCTTAATGGCTCCAGCTCAAGGGCTCCTCATCAAAGGAGGAGATTGAAGACCAATGGCACCTCCTGTCTGGGCCCCTCCAACACACTGACCTGGCCACACAAAGAACTGGTTAGGCAGGTGCTTCCAGGACTGCTGCCAGTTACAGAACTACAAGCAGCTGACAGGGAAGAGATTGGGAGAGCTGGCCAAGAAGGCAGGAAGAGCCTGCTGAAAGAAAAAGACAAGACCTAAAGTCTCATGATAGGGGTTGTGTCTGAGAATGTTTTAATTAGTTATTGTTGTGCAAAAACCTACCCCCAAAGGTTAATTGCCTAAAACAAGTTTATTTTTTTCCTCATGATTCAGCATTTTGGATTGGGCTTAGCTGGGTGGTTCTTCTGCTCTACCTGGTGTATGCCAGACTGTCCAAGATGGTTTATTCTTTACTTACATGCCTCGTGCCTCAGATGGGAGATATCTTTCTCCAGTAACTAGGCATGGTGTCTGGCACCCAGGAGATTCTGGGGAAATGTTTAATGGTAGAATAAATAAATGAGGGTACACAAAAATATTGTAAGAGAGAATACTAAGTTATCCCATTTGTCATGGTGAATTGTGGGTGCTGTGATGGTCAGAAAGATTCTCAGGACAATTAGGAAAGAATGTTCCCTGAGGATATCTATATGAAGTTAGGGCCTGGTCTTATTTCTTGGTGACAAGAAGGAGCTGCATGCAGAATGCATCCTTCAGGGCCTGCTGAAACTGTAGGAAATAGAGAAAGGTGGAGTAATCCACTGGTTCTTGTCATCCCAGGCATCAGAAGGTGACCCTCCTTGCTCCTGTTTCCTGATGGGAAACAGAAATTTGATTCCCATTCTTGCTTGAGTTTCTGGCTTTGCTTGTTGGACTTTTGAGGGGATAGAGAAAAGAGGTGACATAGAAGAGAATGGGAAAGTTAGGTGTTAAAGGAGAACTCTGGAGTGCTACTGAACATCATCACAGAAAGTTCCATTGGCCAGTGCTATTCCAACATCAACAGTGTGTGTTTGTGCCCAGTCTTCTGCCTGTCAAGCTTGTGCATATATCAATCACTTGCCTGCTCCCAAGATCATGAGGTATCCATTTCTGTAAGATAGGACTTTCTATGGCCCTTTTAGGGGAAATGCAGTTCAAGAGGGGATCCAACAGAACATGAAAGTTCTGATAATAAGGGAAAGGAAATGGCAAACAGAATGGAAGATGACTCGCTTATTTTGGGGGTAAACTCTCCTGTCTGTGATACAAGTTCCCATCCTGACAGGCTCTGCCTCGAGCCCTCTTCTCTTTTCCAGAAAGGACATCGGGATGCTCCTTCCCTCCCCGCTTCCCTCCCTCCCTCTCTCCCTCCCTCTCTCCCTCCCTTCCTTCCTTCCTCTCTCTTTCTCTCTCTCTCTTTTTCTTGACAGAGTCTCCCTCTGTTGCCCAGGCTGGAATGTGGTGGGACCCTCTGGGCTCTCTGCAATCTCTGCCTTCTGGGTTCAAGCAGTTCTCCTGCCTCAGCCTCCTGACTAGCTGCGATTACAGGTATGTGCCACCGCTCCTGGCTAATTTTTGTATTTTTAGTACAGATGGGGTTTCACCATGTTGGCCTAGCTGGTCTCGAATTCCTGACCTCAAGTGATCCACCTGCCTTGGCCTCCCAAAGTGCTGGGATTACAGGAGTGAGCTACCGCACCTAGCCCCCAACCTCGGTTTTTTGGTCAGCAGCTCCACCTTGGGAGAACCTGGGGCTAGTCCCGAGTGAAACGGTCCTGATTTTCCTCCTCCTCCCACTGAATCTTTTCCTTCAGCTCAGCCCTCAATGCCCTGTATCAAGAGCTGTCTCCAAGGAGCTCTCAGGAGAGATGAAGCTACCACTTCTGTTATGTGGGTTACTGTTCCTCCTGGGGAGAGGGGCACTGCTGCACAAGTTCCTTCTGAAAGCATTTCTCTAGAGCCAGGCATTAGTGAAGTCCAGGCAGCCTCTCTTCCTTGGTTGGGGAATTCGGGATCCAGAGAACAGGTGAGACAGATGGACCATAAGCCCCGCCCTTTCCAGCCACCTATGCCAACCTGGACCAGCCAGTGGGAGAAGGTACTGCCCTTAGGATTCAGCCAATCAGCAGGCAGGGTCTGTGCATGCTCTGTGTCTGCCTGGCCGTCCTGCCCCAATTCGGGCAAAGCCCGGTGGGTGTGGGTTCCTGCCATGTCCTTCTCCAGCCAAGACCCCAGCCAAAGGACCCTGCAGAGCAGGCGCGGAATGGTGGACTTGGGCCACCATTCTTCAAACACGCTATCCCAGGGCCTCACCCACTCTGCCCTTTCTCTCCTGCAGGGAATAATGAAAATGAACTTGTCCTCTTCCTGAAGGGACATATTTTACGGCTGACTCGGTCAGAGTCCTCTGGAGTTGACAGCAGTGGGAACTTGGTGAAACTGCAGTGGGAAGAGGAACAGAAGGGTTCCTATTCCCTAAGATGGAACTCCAAAGTACATTTCGAGCAGAAACGCATGTGTGAATGGTTCCTCCTGCCCTTTACTGCCAACGATAATAAAAACTGTCCAGTCATCGTAGTGACATTAAAAATAACAACTCAAAGCAGCATGTTCCCATTTCTCAAAATTTCGCATTGGACAGTGTGAGGGCGGGAAAGGGTGAATATCTCTCAACTCTGGGATGTCAAAATCTACATTTTGCATGGTTCACTGTGATTTTCAATTATGAAAAAGAATAACACGGTGGGCGTGGTGGCTCACGCCTGCAGTCCCAGAACTTTGGGAGGCTGAGGCGGGTGGATTGTGTGAGGTCAGGAGTTTGAGATCAGCCTGACCAACGTGGTGAAACCTCGACTGTACTAAAAATACAAAAATTAGGCCGGGCGCGGTGGCTCATGCCTGTAATCCCAGCACTTTGGGAGGCCGAGGCGGGTGGATCACGAAGTCAAGAGATCGAGACCATCCTGGTCAATATGGTGAAACCCCGTCTCTACTAAAAATACAAAAAATTAGCTGGGCATGGTGGCGCGTGCCTGTAATCCCAGCCACTCAGGAGGCTGAGGCAGGAGAATTGCCTGAACCCAGGAGGCTGAGGTTGCGGTGAGCCGAGATGGTGCCATTGCACTCCAGCCTGGGTAACAAGAGCGAAACTCCGTCTCAAAAAAAAAAAAAAAAAAAAAAAATTAGCCGGGCATGGGGGCGGGCACCTGTAATCCCAGTTACTTGGGAGGCTGAGGCAGGAGGATCGCTTCGACCTGGGAGGTGGAGATTGCAGTGAGCTGAGATAGTACCACTGCACTCCAGCCTGGGCGACAGAGCAAGACTCCATCTCAACAACAACAAAGATAAGATTTTTGGAAAATGGGGAAAATTGCATATTGGCTTTATCCTCCCCTCTGCTTTCCATCACCTCAGAGCCTCTCATAATGACAAGATCCAGGCTTCATGTTGGGTTCTCAAGTTCAGCTCAAGTTTGGAAGTTAAGATGGAGATTTGCAACTCGTTTCTTTGGCAGACAGAGGACAGGAAAAGAAATGAGGAAAGGAAGTAGAGAGAGAAGAAGAGCTGGTGTTTTAGAGGCAGACAAACCAAGCAGCACAAGAGAATGGTACATCTGGAAGAACTCCAGGGGGACCTTTTCTTTATCCAGAGGTTCTTTAGCCTTTGATTTGTATTTACAGCAGCAGATTCTTTTCCCTTTTTCTCAAATGACATCTTAAGCCAAAGTACATTATCTAAAACAGATAAAAGTAATACCTCTCGAAGCTCCATGCCCTGGGATCCCTCTAACCTTCCTCTTTCTGGACACCCCAGGGCTCCTGGGCACAAAGTCTGGAAACCACAGATCTAAACCAACTCCTAAATATGCCCATGAGGAAACCGAGGCATGGAGAAGGGAAGAAATTCACTGGAGATGGGGTGGGGGAAGGTTTCTCCAAGATCACGGGGTAGGCCTGGCTCAGCTGGGCCTGGAAACTTAGAAGTGAAATGAGATAAGGACAGGGGATTGTGGGTAGCTAGGAAAGAGCTGACCACGTGATGACCTTGAAGAACGTGACTGTGTAGATGGTGAAGAGCACAGTTCCAGGAGGCTGGAGACCCCCACAGCTTCCTCAATGTCCCTGCCCTGTTTTTCATTAGCTGCTCTAATTCTGAGGCACCTCTTGAGCTCCAGGTTTATGGGTGTTAACTCCACACATATTACAACATATATGTTTGACTCAGGGACAAAGGAAGCAAATGCTGTTAGCAGTCACTTTAGAGAACTTTCCAGGCATCAGTTTTAGAGTGTGACTGCAGGTTTGTTGCATATGATTCCTCGCTTTAATTCCACACCCATGCCAGGCATGGCTAATCAATCGTAGCACCTTTTCCTGCTCGTCCAAGGTACAGCCTCAAAATTATTTTCCACACAGTGCTCTGGGCAGCCATTACCAATGAACCAAGAGCTGGCCCTTCAGATAAAATCTCTCTGCTCTTCCTGGTTTGTGGCCGTGCTGAGTGTTGTCCTTGGCATCATGGCCATACACTTCTATGGTCTGCATCTCAGAGGAGAAGCCTGGAACTGCATTTCCCAGAATCCCTTTCCCTGTACAGCTCCACATTAGAGTCTGCCAATGAGAGGCACTGCTGAAATTGGGAGGTGAAGAAGGAGAATCATTGTCATTCTTTGGGGGCAGCTGCAGCTTGACCCACGGGTAAACCTCAAAGCCTTAGAATTGCATGCTCTAGTGCTTCCGGCTGTCGAGGTTGATGGCTGCAGCCACCATTGAGAATGCTGGGTTCTTTGCAGCTTCCGGGTGAGCTCCTGTAAATCACCAGTCTCTGGCAGCTGCTAACCTGACCTTTGTTTCCCCAGCCATTCCAGTGATTGTGCAAGTGTCCAGTTCTCCGTATTGGAACTCTTCCTACTTGGAATACCCAGAGTGGCTTCTGTTTTCATGACCAACCCCCTGACAGCTACAGTTCCATTAACACCTTAAGGGCAGGCAACAGAATTTGGTTGCAAGATGGATATTCTCCACGTTGCCAAACATGAAAGGTGGATCCTTGCTGCTTTTGGTCCCCCTGTTTTCTGTGTTATGTTTGTGGTCCACCTACATGGAGTGCAAAAAACAAAACAAGACTGCCAAATAATCAGAATAATGGCATCATAGAATTTGGAGCCAGAGGACCTTTATAAAGAAACAGCTTGTTCTTTTCATTTTATTGATGGGAAAAACTGAGGTCCAGAGAGGAGAGCGATGCCAGTTAGTCCCAGAACTGGGGCTGGAAGCCAGGCCTGCTGACCTGGACCAGTTCTCATCCTTGGACCTCAGGATCTCAAATAAGGAGATTCATGTGAGCTTGTAAGGCACGGCCAAACTGAAATATGTCCCATGGCAGGCTGGCTACTTTGATGTGAGCTGGTAAACACCTGGCTGTAAAGGGAAGCCAATGAGTGATCAGAGATGAGTTCTCCATCCTTCCCAGGATGGGGGAAGCAGGGTGGGGCAGGTCTCATGATAGCATGAGAATACGTAAGCCACATTTCCCTAATCCTAACCCTACTATGGAAACCCTATTACTTTTCCATCTGGTAACAGGCAACTCATTTTAGAGAATTCCTTGTTTCTGTATCCAATTGTTGGAAACCATGTCATGAAATTAAAATCAACTATGTTGCTTGCTTTTGGTAATCATTCTCTTGCTTTCACTGACCTTGGGCTTGTGGGCTGCATCAGGGCAGATTCTTAGTGGCAAACCACTGATATAGTGGAGATGGGATTTATTGGAAGACTATTGTGGAGTGATAGAAGCATCAGGAAGGCAGGAGACCTGTGCCTGGAAACTATGCCCTGCTCAGTGGATGCCACCAGGGATGCTGCCAAACCCTGGTCCCTGGGCTCCCACTGCCCCCACCACGGAATGCCGTACCCCCTTCTCCTGCTGCTCCTCTGAAAGTGACTGTGGCTGCCATGGGCAGGGCTGGAATGAATTCTTTACCACCTTTCTATTTTGTGATGACAGACCCAGATTCAGATGCCCACTTTCTCCAGTCCCTGGCAGCAAGAGGGTCCTCTAGTGGGCTTTGATGTTGGCCAGCTGCATGATCAATGCCCCTGGTACCATCTTGGTGGTGTGGCTCCCAACCAATGCCCCTCTTCTCTCAATCAAGGCTTATTTATTATTATCCAAACTACCTGAAAAGACTACATTAATGGAGTTTCTCTCGACTCAAGCTTTGTCTCCTATTAAAATATAAGGACTAAGTCTGGATGAACAGCATTTCGGTTGTTTTCCAGAACACCCTCATCTAGCCTTCTTACATGGGATGACGCACACAAATTTTTGTGACCCACACCTTGTGATAGAATGTCACTTATCCTCTTAGCTCTTTGGAAAATGATCTTTGCTTCCACTGAGATGGGGGCCTCGTTGGGGAGAGGGTCACAGTTGTAGATCCCAGGAGTCCTGTAGAGCGTCTTTACTATCCCCTAGGCAAGCCCTGGGGTGAAGACAGTGCGCTGAGGACTCCAGAGTGTTTTGTTCCGGGGAATGTGCCTACACGCGTCCTCCTGAACAGTTTTCTGAACCATTGGCCCCTCACTTTGGTGCTGGCTGAGATGGCCACACATTCCCGTTGTCGCCACCACTTCTGGCTGCCAGTTTCTGTTGAAGGCACATGTCTTGGATGCCAGGTGTCGTGCTGAGCATCTAACCCCAGTTAGCTCATTTAATCTTCTCCACTTAACAACTAAGACAACTGTCGCCCAAGACCACAGAGCTAGCATGGGGTTGGGATTTGAACCCAGGCAAAACCCACTCTGTTCCCGTTATACTAGTGGCCCCCTTCCCAAAAATATGGCCTCTCCTTAATCCTACTCCCTCAATACCATACATAAAGAAATATAGAATTGTATTAGGCTCAGTTTTTCCCCAAGTGTTCAGTTGTTCTGAGAACCAGCCAATTCTTAGGGCACCTGTGCCTACCTCACAGCTCAGGATTTGGACACTCTTGGGCAAGCAGGCAGTGGGGCAGCTGCCCAGGGGTCTCAGTGAGTAGGGACAGAATGTCACTAAGCACCTGTTAAGTGCTAGGGAGGCAGTAGGAGCTTTTAATGCATTGGCACTGTGGAAATAAATGAGACCAACCAATGAGAACAAGTGAAGGCTATTTGTTCTGAGTTTGCTGTAGCAAAGGAGTTAGCCTAGCCACCAACACTTGCGTTTTGGCAGAGACTCAGAGGCAGGCAGAGGAGTGGGAAGGCTCCAGTGTGCCCCGAGTGGAAGCTGTTCGTTTGGGGGAGCTGTGGTGGGATAATTAGAAGGGGGCACCCCATCTGATTGGTTGGGGTGCATATTTGGCTTTCTCTGGTTGGTCCTTAGTAGGAAATGGAGACAAAGATTAGGGAAGCTGTCAGTTGTTAATCAAGTCCTGGCCATGTAGGGCAGATTGTGGCAGGGGTTATTGTTTAGTTTCTGGATTGTCACCAGAGATAGCAGCCTGGCTTCCTGTCATTCTGACAGCCAGCTGGTTTCCTGGGCTGTTTATATAGCTAAGGGCTTGTTTTCCTGGCCAGGTTGTTGCAGACTGAGGGGCAGAGTCCTGTTTTTATATACAGCCTGGCCCTCCTCCATTTATATATCCAGCCTCTCAGCTCTGTATCCTCACAGCAGTCCAACTTACGGATGAGGAGACTGAGGCCCAAATAAGTCCAGGAATGTGCCTGAGGCCCCTCAGCTGTACTGGGTATATGGAGTTGGGCCATTCTGATCTACACCAAGCTGCCTGTCTCCACCCACCCTCCATCCCCTGCCACCCCTGCCACCACCTCGAGGAGAGTGAGATGGTCCCATTGACAGCAGGATGGTAGGAGTTCCTCCCTCCTGAGAGGGAAGGGTCCTGGTGCTAGGTCTGGCAAATCATGTTGGGGGAGGGGGATTGGATGGAGGTAGGAGTAGGGGTGCGGTGAGAAGGAAAGACTCCAGGGCTGCCCACCAGCAGCAGTGCCCGTATCTCAGAATCACCCTTCGGGGCAGGAAGGGAGCACTTGAGATCATCTGCAAGAGCCCATCCTTGTCTCTCTGATTCCATGTTTATCCCCTTTTCATCTATGTGCCCCCAGCCTTCCCAACCAGCCAGGGATCCTCAAAGAGCTCAGATGGCATTGCTCAGACCTTCCCAGGCTGCTTCCCCAAGTAGCCTCCTTCCTGGTTCCTGGCCTTCGCCTTCACCCTGGCCTTTCCCTCTGCCGGGAACTCCCTTGCCCCCCCTCAACCCCTCCCAACCTGGGTTCCTCAGCATCCTTTGGGACTCAGCTCAGGTGTCACCTCCTCCAGCTCAGCAGCTGCCCCTGCAGGCTAGGACCCCACCCCCATCACCATCATGGTGCTTCTCAAATGGGAAATGACAAGAGCTCACAGCTGTTTGTGGTTGTCAGCCTCCCCTACCAGATTTTGAGCTGCTAAGGAGGGAAACGTGCTTGCCCTGCCAGGGCTCAGGACATACGCTGTAAATGGATGAATGAATGAATTTTGACTCCTCCCCCAATGTCTCTCTTCCTGTTCTTAAGACGAGGCTCCAGCTCCATCCCTGACCCATGAGCAAGGGAGAGGCAACCGGCAGAGCCAGCCTCAATGGCTGCCCTTGGCCCCCTCCTTGGGCTGAGCTTCCAGGTGACCCAGCCAGCAGCCCTTGGGGAAGAAAGTGGGGTGCCTGCATCAGCTGCAAACTCTGCAGGCTGCGGGACTGACTGGATCTGATCAAATGCTGGTGGCAACCCTCCAAAGTCAGCATCACCATCATCCACATCGCTGGTGACAAAGTGAGGCTCAGGGAGGTTAAGGAACTTGTCTGAAGCCCCCAGCTAGTGAGACGCAGGATTGGGATTTCATCCAGATCTGACACCCTGTAAAGCAGTGCACTTCCATGGTGCCAGACGCCTGGAAGCACAGTGAGCTGCCCCGTGCCCGAGGCGTGTTCCTTCTCTGCCTCGCTACCTGTCCAGCATCTCCTGTGCCCCTGTTCTTGCCCTTCAAGTCACCTGGTACCCACAGGCAGGGGCAGTGAAGGGTCTCTGAGTTCCTTCCTGTCCTGCCTACTCTCTTCCTGCCCTATGTTACTAAGAAGAGGGGGTATCCTGATGCTTTCAACAAAATACTTTAGGGAAAAAAATCTGAAATAGGATCATTCCCAATTGTAATCTACACCATATATGACATAATGTTGTGCAGCTCGTAAGCACTTTTTATTTTTCAATAACTCAAATTTTCTTCCCAACAGGCATATACACTGGTCTTTGCTCAGTCTGTGCAGAAGGCCCTGCTCCCAGGTCCCTGGGACCCCCGCAGACATCTGCAGTAGTCTCTGGCTCTGACCACAGGAGGACCTGAGGCCTGCCCCAGGCCTTCCCTAGGGATTGGCCCCACCCACCTGGGGCTGTCTTGGGAGCAGAATCCGCAGATCAGGGAGGAGCAACTGCCTTGGGCTTGGCCCCAGCCCTCTTGGGGTCTTTTCCTCCCAGGGAGCAGCACTCAGTACCACGGCCAGGACGTGGGGCCGTGTGCCTGGGCCTTAGCATTGGCCTTGATCCTGAATAGCTGCATGACTTCAGCATCCTGACCTTGGTTTCCCCATCCGAAAATGGGGAACCTGAAGGTTCCTGCCTTGTAGGAGGGCCATTTTGAGGATTAATCGAATGATACTGGTCAAACCCTTGGCCCAGCCCTGGACTGGGCTGGGTACTCCCTCCTTCCCCTTTCCTACCATCACCCAAAAGTGGTTTCATTTCATGGCTGTGAGGCAAACCAAGTTCAGGTTGACCTGACCCTGGTGCTTCAAAGACATCCCCAAACTCTCCCTAGAAAGCCCCCAAACAGGACTTCAGGATTACCTGTGGCCAGGAATTATCTGTATGTCTCTAGGGACATGGCTGCCTGCCTGATGTCCCCAAGACCCAGGAACCGTTTCTGGGGAGTCATTCAACCTAAAACCTTCTAGACCAAGTCCTCTAGTCTTGCAGATCAGCAATTTGAGGTCCAGTGGGCCAGCAACTTGCTCAGAGTCACATGTCTGGGATAGAGGCTGGAGCAGAACCAAGGATTCCTGAAGCCCTCAGGAGGGCAGGGGTGTCTTCATTCATGTCGGCTGCAGCTCTGATGGAGCTGTGGAGGAGGGGTCCCACACAACCATGCCTGGAAATCAGGCAGGCTGGGGAGCAGAAGGGGTCGTGTCCTTCAGGATCCACATCAGCAAGACAAGAAAGGAAGGGTGGGTCACTGTGACATCCTTAACCGCCCCTTGTACAGTCTTCCATCTCCTCCCCTTCCCAGCATTTTGATCTCCTTTGACTCCTTCTCCTGCAGCATTGGCTCACAGTCCTGAGCTCCAAAGTGGCTCTGAAGCTCCCTGGAGGGACGGAGGATGGAGTCAATCCCTTTGAACAATGCTTAACTTGAAGCCACTGCATTCTTCTGAGACTGTTTTTTTACCTGGAGGTAGAAACGACTGGTAGCAGCTTGGCGTATATGGTTTCTACTTTAGCTCAGGAGATAAAGTCAGGATCGTGGCATCCACAGATGGGCCTGAAACCATGGATTCTGTACCTCCCCTCATCAGGCCCCAGTGTCCCATCTATACACAGTCAACTGCATTTCATTCTGTAGCTGAAATTAGACTCCTCTTTTAGGTCAACCAGAGGAGAAGACAGATTCAAGTCCTACTACACCTGGCCTGATTCCAATCTTGGAATCAGGTTAGTTTGTGCTAAAGCCCCCCAACTAAGATTTGACATGCAGTTAGGAGAGAAAACGAAGGGAAATTTGCTAAGAGGTACAGAAGAGGAAAGTTGAAGTTCTCTTTTATGTTATAATATTGGAGAGGAGAGCACTTGGGGCACGGACTGAGAATCAGGAAACTGCTGTTCTATTCTTGGCTCTGCAAGTAGCTTGCTGTGTGCCCTCGGGCAGGTCACTTCCCCTCTCTGAGCCTCAGTTTCCTCATTTTATATAACCAAATGAAGGATCTTCAAGGTTCTTCCTTTCAGTTCTAAAGAGCTCATGATTCTAGCTGGGTCTCTGGCCAGGGATGAAGAAATCAAAGACTTAGTTTCATTTCATAACTTGGGCCCCTCAGCACTTCCCAGTTGGGGCTGGCAACAGGACCAGGCATTCATTGACGAAACTAATCTGAGTTTCAGGGAGGTGACTGCAGCCCCGGCTGTCGGAAACCTCACCCGGGAAGAGGACAGGGGCCGGACGCGGGCCGGACAAGAGCTTAGTTCTCCCACCCCAAGGGCTGTGATTGGTGTCCAGGCAGCAGATGTTTATTCGGACTGCAGCTTTGCCCTTTGCAGGCTCAAATGTCATTAGCTGCTGTTTTTGATCAATGGGAAACAGTGAAAGCAACAAATAATAATGTCCATTTGCGGGCAATTTCAGTCGTTTGTGGCATTTAATTAGCATAATTGACCTGAACTGGAACTTTTTCTCCACCTGAATTTAAAAATACATTACTGCCCCCTCAACCCCAATACATCTGAGAAATTTTCTTTTTTTAATGAGGTTTTAACTAAAGCCCGATATCAAAACACCATATAATACTTTTATCTCATTGAAGACATTTGATGCTTATTAAAATATTATTGCTTTAAGGCTTATTTTGATTTTTTGCCCAAGAGTGTGTGCGGAGCCTTGCTACTCAGATAATAACAAAGAAACCTTAAACAAGAAAAAACACATGAAAGGTAATATGTTCCCCATTAGTCCCAGTATCATTTCCCCAGGATTACTGCTTTCCAAATATAGCATTAGTTTAAAAATAAAAGGCCGTTTACAGTAACGGGACACTTGGTGCTACTTTGCAGTACGTGGGCCCTCTGAGGGCCCTGCACAGCAGCTTCATTAAGCAAGAACTGCAGGGGAGAGGGCTGGCTTGAAAGAATCCCAGCATGCGTCCTCGAAGGCCCCCCAGATGGGCCACCTACCCTGACCCGAGGCCCGTGTCTAACAAGCTCTTAATTCTGTTTTCAGAACTGCTTTTTCGTGCACTGTTTCTTCTGGAGTTGAGACCATTTTGGAAACTGACATGCAATCAATTGACCGCCACCGGGGAAAAGAAGTGACATTCTGGAGCTCCGCATTCCGGCCTCATGGGTCGGGGTGTGGCTGCCATCCGTGTGAGAGGGGTCCTTTTAGCTTTGGGAGGTCTCTTTTGTCCCAGGAGATCCAGGGCAGCAAGCCCCAGATGAGATTTATGTCAGTCAGGAAGTGACACGCCATGTGTCTAAGCATGGTTTATTTGACTCAGACATGCCATTTTATTTTTTTTCCCTTTTTTGCTAGGCATAAAGTCCATTTTCAGTTGGATAAACTAATCTAGCTAAGGGACAGAATTGTCATGTACATAGAAGGGCCCTCTCAAGTGGCAGGGAGGGCCACTCCAGTGTGCTTCCCTGTGGCCTGTGTAGAGCACCCACCGGAAGCTACCAGCCCGCTGAAGGCCCCTGAAGAGACTCATGTTGCACATTTGCTATTTTAGACCAACAATGCAGGCCCCTTCCGGTTTCGGGAGCTGGTCTCCCCGGCACTCAGCAAACGCCCGGCTTCAAGAGGCCTCAGAGAGCCAGGGCAGCGAGCTTCCAGCCTGAAGGGAGGGAGAAGCTCTCCTGATTTTAAATCCTCAACTAAATGCCAGCCATATCTTGTTGTCAGCAGAAAGAGGAGATCAAGAGGGAGCGATGGAAGAGAATGGAGAGGCAGTAACAAGAGCTGAAATTGATTGCCTGGTGGCTTGCATTCTCCCCAGGGGCAGGTGGCCCTGTCCAATGGGTGGGGGGTCTGCTGCACCACAAGAGGGTTCCGTGCATGGAACCAATCACAAGCTGCCCAGGGGTTAGGGATGGTGTCTCTTTGGGAAGCATCCCATGTGACTGCCAGAACTGGGACCTCCTTGTTTGGCCTCATCTGGTTTGTGCTCTTGATGTTCTCAACTCATCCTTCTAGCCAAGAACTGCTTATTCCCATCCCTATTCCTAGACTAGTCGCTGGCACAGAGCAAGCATCAGCTCACTTGAACTAAGAGAACAAGCCTGGCGGAGGCTGGCTGTCTTGGTGAAGGCCGTGATGGGCTCCATTCACTGAGTACTCACTGCTGTCCAGGTTCTGAGCTGTGTGTGTCACATGGATTCTCTCATTCGATCCTCACACCACTGCTCTAACTTGGTAATGTTACCATGACAAACTTGCAGGGGAGGAAACTAGGTCCAGGGAGGTTGATTAACTTGCTTAGGCTCACCCAACCAGAGAGTGATCAGCAGTCTGGCTTGTGGCCCTGAGTCTCCGCCACCTCTCTTACCTCTCATTGGCTCACAGTCCTGAGCTCCGTAGTGGCTCAGAAGCCCCTTGGAGGGATAGAAGATGGAGTCAGTCCTTTTGAACAATGCTTAATTTGAAGTTACCGCATTTTTCTAAGGACACTCCTTCCTCGGGAGCTGAAGATCAATGTCACAGGGACTGAATATGGCACCAGTAGGCCCTGAGTACCCTGCCTCCCAGCACTTTGATGCCCCAAGGAGAAATACAGCGTGAGCCCCAGACATCATTCCTGCCCTCCAAGAGCTCACATGGGTGGAGAAAGAAATGATTAAGGGCCATATTAAATGGCTCAAAGAGTGGGAGAACTGCAAAGGAATTTGCATCATAACATGGAGGAGTCGAGAGTCACCTTAGAGATCATAGAGTCTTTATCATTAATCTACAGATGGGGAAGTAGGGTATTAAAGAAGGAAAGGGATGTGTCCAAGGTTATCGAGCTAATTCAGAGGCAAAACCAGGGCCAGAACTTAGGAGTCTTCACACCCCTTGTCTCCGATTCACTCCTTTGCTTGGTTCCTTAGTGGCCAGCCAGGTGGGGAGAAGAATGATGGCCAGGAAAACAGGGACTGGGTGGAATCTTGAAAGAGTAGGCAGGCTATCAGAGAGGGGTATGAGCATCTCCAGGTAGAGGAAGAGGTGTGCAGATGATGTGGGATGTGGGACATGGGAGGCTAGGGGTTAGGTAGATTGCATCCCCTAACTCCACGCTTCCTCATGAATAGAGGCTGCAGGGGAGGCTGAGAGGAAGATGATTCTGAAGACAAAAGAGCCAAGATTGATTAGCAATGTCTGTCAGGAGCAGGGGCAGGGGGAGGAGAGGACCTCTTCCGCATGCCTGCCCTCCCAGGCATAAAGTGTGCTTAAAGCACAGTAACATGTGAACTCTTCTGATCTACTGACAGGTTTTGACCAGGGCTGGGGAGGACTCTGCTATTGGTTAATTTGTTTTGCATGGGACAGTTTCCTGCTCACTTAGACTCACCTGGTGCATCCATGGACCCATCGCCTGCCAAAACCTCACTGCCTGCCCTGCAAGGGGAGGCACCAGGTCTAGCAGAATTACTGCAAGGCCAGGGCAGGGAGAGAGCTGAGCTACAGAGCTCCATGGGCCCACAAAAGAGCCTCCTGCATTTCAAGTGGGCTCCCGTGGCCACTGCTGAGAGAGGCCACATTTCTGCTGAGTGAGAGTCATTTCAGGCTCTGTTCACCTGTAATGAGTGAGATTCTCCAGGAAACATTTCCATATTGGATGCGGGGGCCACCCAGGTAAGGCAAGAGGACAGTCTGAAAGCCAGAGGTTGTGACTTTTGATCTAAGCCTCTGCTTTGAAATATTTGCAACTACCCTGGAATAGACTTGGGTCAGTGCCGCCCTTCGTTCTTCTGAGAAAGAGAAAAAGTAAGTCTGACGTGGATGCGCTGCTGGGCAGCTTGGTGGGCAGGGAGGGTGAGGGGCCCATTTGGCTAAAACGGATGAAGCACGGGTGAGAGCAGGAACGCACAGAGGCCCAACGGGGCGCAGGCAGGGTGGAGGCCCCCGTGGGATACATGATACCCGGGCCCTCTCCAGCCAAACTAAGAGTCCACCAAGAGGTCTGGCCTGGGCACAATGAGACTTTCAGGGTCAGAAGCGCTTTTCACATTTTACATGTTATATTTTCCCCCAGCTTGTGAGTGTAATCTGACCTACCAGCGTGCAAGGCTTTGGGGGTTTTGAACTTGCCCTACATCAAATACGCCCCCTCCTCCACTAGGGAGAAAACCCAGCCACTCTCTGCCGCAGACTCGGCGGGCATTTGATTGTCTAGAACACATCAAACAGCCTAAGTCTCCCTTGTAAAAGTTTTACAAGAAAATCATTGAAGACCAGCCGAGCTATCCTTTCTCTCTCCTCCTCCTTAAATTCCAAACACAAGCTGATATTCTCGATTCCCACACTCTGGCGTCGGCCGGCAAGAGCGCAGGGCTGTTGAGTGTGTAGTGGTGGAAGCCTCAGCCTCTGGATCATTAGACTTGCAGGCCACGGCTTGTGGGATCTAGTGATTTGGACATATTTTATTTAACCAGCTTAGTAAAAGGTAATATTCAGCAGCTGTGATCTATAGCAGAATTACAATTTTCAGGGTCAAGGAGGGATTTTGATATTAGGAGGTTGGGCAGAATTGCTATGAAATCTCATGAGCTGTCTTTAAAAATAAATGAGAAAATAGGTTATCCAAGAGTCATTGTAAGGGAAAAATCAATAGGCAGTGTCTATTCACTTGGGCTATCAAAATCCTTGAAATTTGAACAAAAGTTTTACGTTTAGTGTACTGTAGGTTTTGAAATATCAGCGCTGGAGGCTCGGTGGGTACAAATTCATTGTGCTATGCATCCAAACAAGGCTAGCCTTGTGAAGCTTCTCAGCTCCCTCTTAAAATGGGGGAGAATCTTGGTGACCAAATTAGACAATGAAAGGACGTGCCTGGTAAATACCATTTCATCCAAGGCAGCACTCTGCCTGCAAACACTTGAGAAGCCCCTGATGTGCCAGGAATATTAGCACAGGTGTGGCGGATGGCCCAGTGCCTCTTCCCAGCCCCACCTCTTGTCCAGGAGGAAGGTGGATCCCACGTGTCTTCTCTCTCACACCATGCACAGTGCTCAGGTTTTTGGATGGGGATAAATGATAACTTCCTGGTGGTGAAGTTTTGGCTGAGCAGGCTGTCTGAAATAATAGAAGCTGTCTCCCATTCATTCATTCATTCATCCATTCAACAATAATCTACTGAGGACCCACTGTGTGCCACTCTCTCTTCTGAAACCAAACAATGGAAAATAAAACAGGTCTTGTAGCAGCCTTCACAGAGCATGCAGACTAGCTGGGAGGTGCATATTAGAAAAAAAAGTCTCTATAAAAAATACAAAAATTAGCCAGTCATGATGGCACGTGCCTGTGGTCCCAGCTTCTCGGGAGGTTGAGGTGGGAGGATCACCTAAGCCTGGGAGGTTGAGGCTGCTGTGAGCCATGATCATGCTACCATACTCCAGCTTGGGTGACTGAGTGAGATCCTGTCTACAAGAAAAAAAATATACATATATCAAACAGCCTACGTCTGCACCATGCTCCGCTAATGTTTTGTATTTTTAGTGAAGATGTTGGCCAGGCTGGTCTCAAACTCCTGACCTCAAGCAATCCACCTGCCCTGGCCTCCCAAATTGCTGAGATTACAGGCATGAGCCACCATGCCTGGCCAATCAATAGATTTTTAAAAATCAGTGTTTCAAATGTGTCCTTAAATTTCCTTGACGGTTCTGGGGAAGGTGCCACTTGGAGCTGGGGGAAAATGTGGAACTTGGAGCTAATGCCTGAATGAGATATAGGAAACAGCAGCATGTTAATGAAAATTAGTAACAGACATTCTAACTGCTTTCTCCATCTCCTTGGTTTTAGGAGTGACTTCTCCCAGTCCCCGAGTCAGGCTCTGAGTACCGCTCCTGCCACCCACAGCCTAAGTGATCCACATAACGTGGATGATGGTCATGAAAGAATAAACACAGCAATAAATACTTGAGTATCTGTTATGATAAGGAAAAAGGTTGGTTGAGGAAGAATCAGGTGGACCTTTCTGAGATTGAAGGAAGGTTCAGGGAAGGCTTCTGTGATGGTGTATGTTGATGGTGTATGCAACTTGACACAGGGCGGGGAGCAAGTTTGACAAGGAGAAGAGGGAAGGGGAGGAGAGCATTCCAGGCAGAGGCTCTGAGGTGAGAAAGGGCTTGGAGTGTTGGAGGGAGAAAGGAGGGAGGGAAGTGGAGTGGAGACAAGAGGCGGGGAGAGAGAAATGCCTGGCCAGGGTCAGGCGTCAGGTCATGCAGAGCTGGACGGGCCATGGGAAGGAATTCTGATTCGAAAGGCTATGCCAAGTCAGTGGCTTTTGAACCAGAAGTTTCTATGATCTCATTTACATTTTCAAATCCTCACCCTGGCTATTGTGAGCTTGGACAACGTACCTAGTAGAAGTGGGAATGGCAGGTTACAGGTGGCAGCTTGGTCCGGGGTGGAGGAGAATGGACTAGGATTCTACCAGTGTTCCTGGGAGACCACAGGTGAGTTATTTCTTCTCTACTTCCCTTTTAATTGCCCCTCAGCAGTGGATTATTCAAGAACCACTCAGTTATCCAGGGGTCCAGGGGTCCATGTGAAGTCAAGCATTGTACATAGGCTGAATAAATAACTACATTCAGCATGTCTCACTTGTCAAATTTCCACAGGCCAATCCACCTGCCTTGGCTTCCCAAATTGCTGGGATTACAGATGTTGTTATGACTTCATTTGAAAGCATCTCATCACAGCACTTAAAATTTCTCATAGTCTCCATTTTCTCAATCAATAGATTTTTTATTTTTATTTTTGAAATGGAGTCTTGCTCTGTTGCCCAGGCTGGAGTGCAGTGGCACAATCTCGGCTCACGGCCACCTCCACCTCCTGGGTTCAAGCGGCTCTCCTGCCTCAGCCTCCTGAGTAGACAGGACTACAGGTGTGCGCCACAATGCTCCGCCAATTTGTTTGTATTTTCAGTAGAGACGGGGTTTCGCCATGTTGGCCAGGCTGGTCTCAAACTCCTGACCTCAAGCAATCCATGTGCCCTGGCCACCCAAACTGCTGGGATTACAGGTGTGAGCCACTGTGCCCGGCCAATCAATAGATTTTTAAAAATCGGTGTTTCAAATGTGTTCTCAAATTTCCTTCAGGATGCTGTATGCTGGACATTAGGTAGGCTCAAACCAGTCCAACGGACCAAGACTGCCTGCCTTACCTTTCCAGGTCTCTCTGTGACTGAGTTCCTACAGCAGTTAATTACCAGGGAATTGCTGAGTGTCCCTTAGTACCCTTGAGCTCTGGGGAAGGCGGACACTCAGTTTTGTGGTTCAGATGTTGCCTTCTTGATCCTGGTGCCATATCTAACATTTATTGTTTTGTGTGTGTGTGTGCGTGTGTGTGTGTTTGAGACAGGGGTTTCACTATGTTGCCCAGGCTGGTCTTGAACTCATTCTACCTCAGCCTTCCAAAGTGCTGGGATTACAGGCATGAGACACCATGACCAGCTCTATTTATTGTTAACAAATAATTTTAAAACATTTTAAAAATGAATTTTGTAAATGATGAAGAAAGAAGTATCTTTCTATCATTAAGGCATCCTTCCACATACTGTGCTCTGACTGACTGCCACTGGAACTATGGTGTGGAATTAAGGCATTCTTTAGGTATTTGAAGCCGATAATCATGAGGAATCTGTACATACACAAAAAAACCAAAACACCAACAACCCCTCCAAGGAATATTTGTCTGCCATGTTACCGAGCAACACATTTAATCATGATGAGTGTGATGGTTTGTCACATGCCTAGGGGTGTTTTCCAAGGGCTAACTAATTGAATCTTCATATCAGTCCTGGGTGGAGTGCTATTTTCTCTGCTTTACAGTTGAGGAAACTGAGGCTATCTAGGCCCCAGATCCATGTCTGTAATTGCTCTGTAATGCCATATTTCTGGGAAATTAAAGAAAAAAAAACCCTGCATTCAAAAACAGCCTTAAATATGATCCTTCCACGTTTCACCATTAAAAAAGTGACAGCGTCTGTATTCACAGTACAGAAACTGTAGCAGAACACTGAACTGGAGATTTCCAACTAACCTTCAATTAGAAAGGAAATGGAAGTAAGAGAAACAATTCAAATGCAAACGATGGGAATAGCCGACTTTGGAATTAGGCATTTTATTTAACTCATCAAATAATACAAGTTAGTCCAGGAAACAACAATCAAAATGTATCACTTGTACTAACGATATGTAGAGCCACATTTCCAAGAAAGCTAATGAAAATAAATTACTTGGTGGAATACAGCAAATAAATAAGATTTTTACAAACAGTAACCCTGTGAATATTAGAAAAAAATGTGAGTGTTCTGGGGAAGGTGCCACACAGAGCTGGGGGGAAAATGGAACTTGAAGCTAATGCCTGAATGAGATGTAGGGAATGGCAGCACATTAACGAAAATTAGTAACAGACATTCTAACTGCTTCCTCCATCTCCTCGGTTTTAGGAGCGACTTCTCCCCATCCTCGCTGATACAGGCTCCAAGGACCGCTCCTGACACCCACAGCCTAAGTGATCCACATAATGTAATCGCAGCATCATTAGGAACCATGAAATTGCAATTCCTCGGGGAAGGATCGCGATCACTCAGTTACACAGAGAAGAGTGATTAATTAGCCGATTTCAGTTTAATGTGACTATGTACTACACGGGTTCTAATCCCACTCTGGAGCAGCTCTTGGGCCTAATGAATTATCTCTAGGAAGCTGAGCTGGAGCCAGAAGACATCACTCGAAATGAAATAAGTGAAATAAGATAAAAAGCCAAAACTTTAACATGCTATTGGGGAAAAGCTGTAGAAACCAAATGGGAGTCACCTAATTTTTCCTGATCCTGAAATGACACTACTGAGTATGAAATCTTATATTTAGACTCTATTTGAGGCAAGGTGATCCACACTGACTCATTCATTCATTCATTCCATAGATGTTACCTTAAAGCAGTATTAATTTTTGCAGAATGTGATAGGATGCCACTTTGGACCCATTTAACCCTTGGGTGGTTGCATCCTCAAACATCCAACAAAGCAGATTGAAGGCTGCAGGTGAAACCTCCATGAGGGTGGCTTAGAGAACAGCTCTGACATGGGGATACCTTCTTCCTGGAAACGTAAGTGGAATCAGGATTTTTACCTTTCCCAAGAGGATGATGTCTCTAGACCCAAATCTAGTTGGCACCCACCTTCCTTGGTGCTGGCACCTTCGTATTGAGCTCCCAAATCCTAGGCCTCCCCTGAAACTCAAATGGATGTGTGCAGATATTGAGGACTGGTCTCTGCACATTGTAAGACCTCAGCTCTCTGGCCAACCAGTCCTTCCATTTCACAATTTGCTTGGCTTCCAAATTAAATCCTCTGGGTGCTTAGACCCCCGTTCTGTACTGATGGGGCTGCCTTTAGACTAGGGCTTCATTTCTAGGGCAGAGCACCTGGGGAGAGTAATACCTGGGAGGGAGACTGCCTTGACCATGGTGGTTAAACCTACACAAGGGGACGGAAATCTCTTTGGATGCCAGTCCAGATCCCCTTATAAGAAAAATGGAAGCTGCGCTTGGGTAAAATCCAAGACAGAGATTTAGAAACCAGTGTGTTTGGTGGTTTAGAATTCTTGGAGCTGTGGTGGTGCGTGCCTGTAATCCCAGTTAGTCAAGAGGCTGGTTTAGAATCCCAGCCTCTTTAGGAACCAAGAGACTGGTTTAGAATCCCAGCCTCTTGACTAACTGTGATTACACGCATGCACCACCACGGCTCCAAGGATTCTAAACCACCACACACTGGTTTCTAAATCTCTGTCTTGGATTTTACCCAAGCGCAGGTTCCTAACGTGGCTGTGAGCAGGAGTGGCAGGCACGGTGTTAATGATCTAATTTACTGATAGGGAACTGGATGCCCAGGAGGGCAGGTGACTCACCAGGCAGGACTGGCTGCACAATTGTCGGGACCCACAACAAGATGGAAATGTGGGGCCCCTTGTTCCAACAGTGTGAAAACATGCTGTTTGCTTCCTTCCCCAGTCTCACTTTCAACTTGTCCTGGTGTTTTTTCATTTGCTAGTTAACGCCATTCTAAGTAAAGTCAAAATTTTAAATTATTAGCATGACTTTTACCATTCCTGTTTATATTGTGCAATGCCAGTTTCAAATGCAAATATCCGCATATCGAACATGCATGTGGAATGACCCAAGGTGAACGCTGTATTTCATGGTTCTCTCGGGAGGATACCTTGCGCTGGCCAGAAGAGACAAGCTGGGCTCCGGAAGGCTGAAAGAAGGAAGAGGGAGTCTTCTCAGGCAAGGAGCTGACCCCATGGGGTGCACCCTAGACATGAGGGTTCTCCCAGGGGAATGTAGACCCTCACAGGTATCCCGGTGACTTGGGGAACACACAAACACTTGAACCCATCTTCTGGCTTCCTTCCTGTCAGCTGCTGCACCCACATGTTGTGCCCCCGGCTTCAGGCAGGAGGTTGAGCCAGGCATCCTCCCACAGGCCCCTGCCCCAACCCACGGCAGATGGGCAGCCCCCAAGGGCACTACAAATCTTCTACCAGGACACACTAGGTACTGGATCTGGGCAGGCTACAGGCTCACCCCCACAGAGTCCCACACTGAAGGTGCCCTGGGCTGCCAGGCCAGGATGGGGACTGCTGCCAGCATGCCCCACTCTGAGACGCTGTGGGACAGCGTGTGTCTGTGCCCAGGTTGGGGACAGGTTGGCAGTGGTTGTGGGGTGGGAGGCGGGGAAGTAGGAGCTGGGTGGAACTGGCGCTGTGGGGGCAGAGGAGCAAGGAGTTCCTGGACACAGACGGACAGGAGGCTTCACATACCCAGTTTACAGTCCACTGTCCTGTTGGACTTCACTTACAAGACACAGTAACAAAGATGAAATTATTAAGAATTTGATGACAGTGACTGCAGAGCCTTATTTCCCAAGCATGGGGCCCCTAAGCACGAAGCCTTGTGTAGCTGCACTAGTCACACACCTGTGACACCAGCCCTGCATCCTGGACCGCTTAGAAGCTCAGCTCACAAGTCTCCTGGTCTTCCGGAAGGTTCTACACACCACAGGCTGCCATCTTAGTCTTTGGCTCTTACTTTGTTGGGAAGGTTCCCTTTGCACTGCCATGGAAGGCTGGGAGCTAGCAGAGACCTACCTTCCTGAGAGATTTTTCTAGCCCAACTTTCCCATTTTGTGGATGAGGAAATGGAGGCCTGGAGCAGGGTGTGACTAGTGTACAAGGCCACACATCAGGCTGCTGGTACAGCAGGGCCTAGAGCCCCAAGACCTGAGGCCCAACTCAGCATGGAAGGTGCCAGACTCTGGGAAAAGACCAGAGCCCCCCTGGTTTCCCTGCCAGGCTGTGACCACACTCCAGCCACAGCCACCTGGACCCAGGAGGGCTGTCACGGTTCCCCTTCAGTTCTAAGTCACATCCCTTAGCATCAGTAGCCAAGGGGTTTCTGGGAGTGCCCCATGGGCTCAGTGTCATGGTGGGGGTCTCTAATTCTTCCTTGTTTTTCACAAGACTCCTTTGGAGGAGGGGTGGCCAGTGACCCCTGCTAGGTAGGTGAGAAGACAGTGCAAGGAACTGAGCACAGAAACGCTTCCCCTGGGTGACATCAGGAGCTCAGCTAAGGAGGAACCCAGGGCACCCCCAATTCCTCAAGAGCAAAGAACTGACATCCAGGGAAACAATCGTCATAGCTAACAGGGATAAAACTGAGTTTTTGTTTTTGTGACAGAGTCTTGTTTTGTCACCCAGGCTGGAGTACAGTGGCGCAATTTCGGCTCACTGCAACTTCAGCCTCCCCGGTTCAAGTGATTCTCCTGCCTCGGCCTCTGGACTAACTGGGATTACAGGCATGCACCACCACACCTGGGTAATTTCTGTATTTTAGTAGAGATGGGGTTTCATCATGTTGGCCAGGCTGGTATCGAACTCCTGACTGCCAGAGATCCGCCCGCCTTGGCCTCCCAAGGTGCTAGTATTATAGGCATGAGCCACTGTGCTCAGCTGAAGACTGAGTTTTTCTGTACATGTTGGCTTAATAAAAAAGTAATTGGAGAACTTTAGCACCATGAATATGAAGGCCAACACCACTGAGAAGGTGCCCAGCTCTGTGGCTGTGCCACAGCCCTTCCGAGCCTGAGGGGGCGAAAGACCTAGCCTGGAGTTGCTGGGCTTGGGGGATGAGGCAGAGAGGATTTGAGACAAAACTTTCAACTCCTGGTGCTGTTTGAAGTTTCCACCTCCTGGT
This sequence comes from Cebus imitator, assembly GCF_001604975.1. Taxonomy (NCBI): domain Eukaryota; kingdom Metazoa; phylum Chordata; class Mammalia; order Primates; family Cebidae; genus Cebus; species Cebus imitator. The sequence goes on along the minus strand of NW_016107815.1, from coordinate 1,159,960 downwards.
GCAGAGCAAAGGTGTCTCACCAGAGGCTGAAGGTGTGGAATCTGCTCCTGGACCTGTTACCAATTTACTGGGTGACCTTCAGTAAATCTCATCTGCTCTCTGAGTCCCCATTTCCCCATCTGAAAATCAGCAGGTAGGCCACCGTGGCTTCCTAGGGTCTGCGCAGCTCCAGGGTTTTATAAATCTGAGCTCCTGATTGGTCCACCCCATCGCCCAGGTGGCCAGCACTGAGCTCAAGGAATGCCGATTCATACTTCCTCATTGCAAAACCCTGCTCTTTCCAGGGCTGAGGGCTTCATCTCCCCTCACAAAGGAGTTCAGAGAGGCCGTCCAGAGGCGGAACATGCGGCTACATTTGCTGGGATGCCCAGGATCCTCCGTCCCCAAATGCCACGCACCCAGACATCAAAGTTTCTCTGCTGTCTGGGGGAGGATGGTGCGGGAGGAGGCCCAAATCAGCCACGCGCCCCAATCTGGATTTGACTTCTATTTTCCCCTTTCTGTATGGGGGACAGAGAGAGAAGAAGGGGAGAGAAGCCTTTGAAAATGTCTGCTGCTCCATTTCCTCCCTGATCACTGCTCTCTGCTTAGCAATTCACCTCGCCGGCGGGCCCAGTGACACTCCCGTGGTGCACCTCTTAGCCACTCGGCAACTTTTTTCCCTTTTATGATATTTTGGGCTCCTGATTGCCTGCCAAGTCAAACCTTTATCATTTAATAAGCAGGGGAAAAAATCCTCCAAGTCAGCCCTGATCTAAACGGTCCCCATTCCTATCCCTGGCCTCTCCTGGGCCAGTCCTGGAAGTGGGACCAGTGCCGACGGGGACCTGCCCAGCTGCAGGAAGTATCAGCCCTTCTCAGACTCAGCGGGGGTCCTTTGCTAAAGCAGCCATGGGGATCACAAGGAGGAATGAACACATGGCACTGCCCGCTTGGAGAGGACTTAGCCCAGTAATTCACAGTGACAGGGCATTCAACTCAGGAAGTGGCAGAGGCACTGGTGTCACAATGTGATTTTGAGACCCTGAGAGTGACCTTGCCCGAGACTGGAGTGAGTCAGGATTCTGGAAATGAAACTAGTTTTCTGACTTCCAGTGCTGTGAGACTATCTTACTTATTTTCTTATCTATCTTCTTCACCATGTGTCTTCGGGGCCTGGAACATAGTCGATGCTCAATAAATATTGATTGAATGAATGAATAAATCTGCTTACACCTCTCATGCTTCAAACAGGGAAAGGCTGGATTATTTAGAAGTCTTGTCGGGGACAATAATGAGCTTGTTGAAGCCCTCTAGTTCTCAGTCGAATTTCTCTCTTTCTTTAGAAACACAGTGGAGAGCTCTGGAGGGGTGGGTGTGGGTGAATGAGAGAAGGTGGAAATTCAGTGGTGAGTCTCTGATGGCCAGTGTCCCCTCTGTGCCAAGACCCCTGGATGTGGCACTGTGGGAAGGTCTGTTCTGGGCAGGAAGAATCCGCTTTGGGTCCTTCCCAAATGCCAAATTGTGCGCCACAGAGGACTTGGACTTCTTTCAGCCTCAGCAGGGCTAGAGGAGTGAAACAGTGTGCCTGCCCCAGCGTGAACTGTCCAAACTCCGACCCGGCCTCCCTGCTCTTTCTCGATCCTCCTCAGCCAGGGCGCGGCTGTGGGACCTGCCAGGGGACCCTCAGCCCATTACTGCTCCTTGTCAGAGTCCATTCTCAGGCCCCCGTGTTTGCCTGTATGCAGCACTGGGCCAGAACGCAGTCCTTAGCAGAACGGGGGCCTGGCCAGGGAGTGGGCTTTAGGGCAAGGCTGAAGGCAGCTGATATGGGGAAACCTCCAGGGATCTGGTCCCAGGGAACCAAGACCCCCCTTCCTTCTAATCCTTCTCCCAAAGACGCCTCAGGCTCCCTCACAGACTGAGTCTGTCCTCCCTCAAACCCCAAGTCTGCCTCCAGGAAGGGGTCAGACAACTCCCCCAGGGGGATCTGTGGCTGGTGGGATTGAAGCTGTCCAGGAAAAAATGAATCTGCATCTTCCCAGTGTTCCAGGGCAGAAACCAAAGGAGTCCACCTTTAGGGGTGGGATTTCAGGCATCTACCAGCACACAGGGGTCACCGCACAGGGGCCTGGAATCCCTCAAGGGTCAAGGCCTTGACCACTTCCTGTGCCCAGGAGAAGTGCAAACACAGAAAGGGATAGTCTGGTCAGAGGCTCAGGGCATAGGGCTGGCAGGCTTTGGTCTCTGCTGGTCTCCCAGCCTGTGGCTGAATTTTGCAACAGTCCTCATTCCCCAACGAGGTGGTGAGTCCTGGCCATGTTGTCGGCTCCTCTTTTCTGATGGCGTAAGACGATGGGGAAATGTGGTACAGGATGCCGAAGTGCTTGTCCATGCTGGGGGTATAACAGGGTCTCCACAGCTGTCAGCCCAGGATGCCTCTATGGCTTGGGTCTTTGGCAGAACCTTCTGGAGAGGAGCTAGAGTGGGAGGATGTGTTCATTCTCAACTCTGTGGGGCCTTGTCATGAAAAAACATTTCTCTCTAACTTAGATGCTTTTCTTGGCAAAATAAGTTAAAAACAGAAAAGTTGCGGCAACCAAGTGGCACTGAGTTGGAGAGGGCCTGGGCTCCCCCAGGTATTGTCCCCTCCTGAACACACCTGGGGGAGGTCGGGGAAGTGGGAGGGGGAGAGGCGGCTGCGCTGAGCGGTGCTGGTCCTGCCCCCAGGAAAAGCCCTGGCAGCTCTCGGCGGAGCCGCGTGTGCAGCCGATCAATACGGCTTCGGAGCCGCTGAGCTATTATTCACGCCAAAGGGCCTTGTTTGGATGAAGGGAAGGAGGGGGTGCGCGAGTTCACGGAATCACAGTCCAGAGCTCTGCTTCTTGGCGATTCCCCCCTCTGTGTTGCCTGCGTTCTTTATGTAGCACAAGTAACGAGCGATTCGGGATGAGGAAGTGCTTTCCCCAAGGCAAGCTGGGGACCCAGGAGCCATGGGCGCAGCGGTGTGTGATGGGGCAGGGGGCCCAGGAGAGACGCACCCTGTCTTTCCCTCTCTTTAGCTCCTCCTGAAGAAGGGCAGTGATGGGCTCGGGGTAGGAAGGGGGGCCTCCTTGCCCTTGCTATCCCCTGGTGCTGGGAAACGCCTCCATCCCTCACCTGTCCACCCTCTGCTGCCCAACCCCCAACACATCTGCCCCGTCCTGCCATCTTGCTTTTGCCCTGCTGGCCTCTGGTAAGCCGGCTCCTTGTTAATGAGCTGGAATCTCAGCAGAGATGGGACCTGTCTTGGCATTCCCTGTGTCTGCCCTCCTCCACAACTGGACACTCACCCTGGCTCAGCCACCCCTTTCAGGAAGTCTTGGCTCCAGTCACTGCCAACTCCAGTTGCTGCCTGGGCCTGGCTGCTCTCACCCATCCTGGGGGCAATACTTGTGGCTTCAAGAACTTTTCTGAGCTGTCTATGCAGTCACCTGCCCCGTTTAAAAAAGGCTGGCATCTGGTCTGAGAGCCACCTGACTGCTGGCATTACGTGGCCAGCCTCTGGCAGGTGCCACTGGTCTGAGTCTGACGGGTTGCAGGCAAAGTGAAACCACTAGAATATCTCTGGGGGCAGCACAGGGTGAGGTCGAGTTTGAGCTAGTCTCAGGGAGTTGGACTGGGGATGGCTCATCACAGAGCCAGCCTGCCTTCCTTCCTTCCTTCCTTCCTTCCTTCCTTCCGGAAAAATGGCTCTGGGTACCTCTTCTGTTGAGGTGTGAAGGCCATCCCAAGCGGCACAGATTGTCATGTGGCTCATTTATCCTGGATTGAAATCGAGGTTTGAGACTCTCTAAAGCCTGGCATGTCTGCTGTTCCTACACCCATAGTAACCTAAGAGGCTTGAGGCCAGGTCTCACCTGGCTCATGCCTGCCAAGCGGGTGCCTCCCATGCCATGGCTCTTGCAGAACCATCTGTCCTTGGCTGGGTGATGCCGGGAGATGCTACACTGAGCAAGGAACATGCACCATCTCTTCCCCTCACACCCATGGTGGAGCTATGTAAGGGGCGGGGTCCCGCTGGGGATGGGAGAAAGGAACTCCACATTCCCTGATATTGACCCAACAGCCCCGCTCTGAAGTGTCAATGAACCAGGTTTCTGAGGGTGGCTTCCATGGTTATATAAACTCATCAAACAAACAGGGTGAGCAGACGTAGACAGCAGCCACAGCATGGAGAAGGCCACCAACTTCCGACTTAGGATGAGGATGACGGTGCTCTGTCCTCCCTGGCCCTTCAAGTTCATGGCCCGTGGAAAAGCTGAGCCATTCAACAATAGCAAGACACAGAAAGGAAAAAGGACAGAAGGCGCATCCCAACAAAGTGTCTCCCTGCTGTATATTAGGGAAACTCTGTAATGAGCTCCAGTTGACTGCACGGAGACGACCAAGGCGTCTCCCACCGCACCCTCCCGAACCAGCCGACCGGACACACATCTTCCTTTAAGAAGTCTCTACCGGCTCTCCCCCCTTCCCACAGCCCTGCAACCACACACTCAGCCAAAGGGGAAGGCAAGTGGCCTGAAGTCCAGGGACTCACAGTGGTTCCTTTGAAACCAGCGCTGACCACAACCAACCGACAGAACTTGGCTCTGAACTTCCCCTCCACACACATGTTTCTCCCAGGAAAGCCACCTTCACTCCCAAGCATAGAGTGCCCTGCTAGGCTAGCAGTTCAAACCAAAGGGATGAGGAAATCATCACTTCTAGTTAATTCTCCACTACGTAGACAAACGGCTATAAATATTTATGATGGGAAATTTCATTATTTAAAAATTCTGCTCTAAATTTCCAGCTCGCTCCATGAAGAATGCCTGCTGAACAGGTTGCAAATTAAGAACAATTATTTTTCTCTGCTGCATTTGAATATAACTTACAGCTAAAGTCATTTAAAGGGGTTAACATCAACCTTAATTAAATATTAAAGTGTGCCTGTACCTGCTGCTATTGTTGCCCCTTCGAATAAGATATAACCTATTTTTGACAAGTTTTCATCTTTCTCTGTGGAAGACGCTACATGAAACCAAATCAGTGGCAAAGAGGAGAGTAATGAATAATCTATTTCATATTCCAACAGTACCCAGAGCTCGGAGTGGAAAAATATTCAGTCAGATGATGGCAAGAGGCTGCTGGGGTACCACATGACACAGCTAATGTTTAAATAATAATAATAAAAAAAGCGATAAACAAATCATTAGCCCTTAACAGTTGTTTAATGCAATTTGTTAATGAACGTAATGGTGGGGACTAATAATGAAAGAAAATAAAAACGTCTAAACAGGCGCCAAGTTGCTGGCAATGCGCAATTATTTCCTTGTCAAGTTTTTATGATTTAATGAGCCCCTCTGGGACTGACGGCTGTCAGTCAGTCGTGACTTTTTGACACCATTACAACTTCAAATACAGCAGCAGGCAGGCTGTTTTCCTCGGATTTGAAATACTGAAATGATCTGACAGTTTTAAAGAAAAGATGTG
>NW_016107815.1:1125510-1154457 GCF_001604975.1 Cebus imitator | reverse complement strand
AAAAAAAAAAAAAAAAAAAGGAGAAAGAGAGGGAGAGAAAGACAGTTGCTTTTCCTTTCTTTCCTTTTTTCCTCGCTCCCTTCTTCTACGGGTTGATAATCTCTGGATGCTGTTTGGTAATGAAAACCCAATCACTGAGGTCATTATCTGATGAGGTTTTTGGAACAGGCAGGCTTTTTCCCCATCTTTATTTCTTTACTTAATGATAACCCTCAATGGGCTTGCCCCGCATGGGATGGCCAGAGCCGCACAATTTTGTTCACCATTAATTTCAGCCTTTGAAGCTCAGGGCTCAGAAGCAGTAGCAAAGCAAACCCCCCACCAAGCTGGTTCCAAAATAAGACAATCCAGCCTGCCTTAAACAGAATAGCAAATGGCCTCCCAGCCCAGGCCCGGCAGCTGACGTCAAGCCCGCTGCATTTGCAGGCATTCACCTTCAACGTGGAACATTTAAAACTCTTTACAACTTAAGAGACTTTAATTAAATTGCTTTTGATTCTGGAGCGGGGTAGCATCCATTTTATTGATTCTGTCAGGGAAACTGTTTAGTCTGTATGAATTTTATATGGCAAGGGCTTCCTTCTCTTCTTCCTCCTCCATGTCTTCATCTTCATCTTCCTCCCCCCACCCAACTCCATTAAACACCATTTTAAACAAGGGCTGCAACTTGAGAGAGATTCCCTTATCAATGGAAGTCTACACACTAAGTGCCTAGAACCTCTCACAGATCAGCTTCACTACCTGTGTCAAGTTTGTGGATGTTCTTCCTTTCCTGGTGGGGCAGGGAAGCAGGGAGAGCAAGTGGCCTCTGCTGGGGCTCCCCTAAATCTTTTCTGCAGCGTCCAGGAGGACCAGGAAGAAGCTGAGGGAACCTTCTGACCAGCTTCCTCACAAAGCGCTCACTAGCCTGGCCTAGGAGGTTGCTCTCAAGGAGGTTTGATGGAGCTGTTAGGCCAAGGGTTATCTATTCATATTCTTCCCAATCTCAAGGTTGAACTGGGGCCAAACCACAGGCAAGAGCTGATAGAGACATAGAACTTGACCAAAAAGAGCTATTGAGAGCTGAGCGATGCACTCCTCCGCCCTCATTTCGTCTACTTCAACACGAACGCCAGGACTCAGTGAAATATTTAGGAGCTGGCACGTTTAGATGATCCGATCAACCTTGCTTGCTAGGTGGCCTTGGGAAGACTCTGCCACCTCGTAGACGGGATGGTGGTGTGAAGTTCAGCTTGGAAACTGGTTATACATTTTAGCTAAGATCAACAGCTTCGAAGGAAGCCACCAGAGGGGCTGGTGTAATGCTCAACGACTATTCGTGTGTCGGAATGAGAAAAGAGTTGTTTGTTTGTTTCCTTGCTTTTTAATGGCTCTTAGATGTGGTTAGCATGTACAGCATTCCGTTATCAGAATACAAGATTCTTGCTGAGACGGATCCCTTAAGCCGTCGGGAAAATTAGCATAGCTTCCTGCTCCTTCTCGGTCCTGCTTCCCCGGGCCAAAATCCCACGCCATCCCTCCGAAGAAAAAGGCTGCAGCTTTATTTACACAATACTAAATGATTTATCTGAACACATGCAGGCCTTGGCCTGTTTCGATAAGTACAATTTCTCCGGTGGATTCTGCCATTCTGCATTTCCTCTCTAAACCATAATGGTTTTCTTCTGGGTTGGGAAAAATATAAAGCACTACATCCAGGTGATCTTGCTCCATGGGCACAGGTGGTTAGCATTTTTGATGAAGAGAACAGGTTTGCTTTTCAAGGATCCAAATCTTCTAATTATATTCAAAAGATAGTATGGACCAGTAAGTGCCTATGAAGTCTTGAGAAAAACACGTTTTGTTTCGTGACTAGGGGGGAAATGACCTCAGCTTGGGCAACTTTTAAACCTGATCACAAATGAGCTCATTTTGAATGGAATTCCTGGTTACCTCAGACAGAAAGAAATGAAAAGAAAAATCACAAAGCGTATTAGAAGTTTGAATACATAGTGAATTCAGGAAAGCCTTGCTAACATTTGTTAGTTAAAAAAAAAAAAACAAAACAAAAACCCAAGCCGTTCCTTTTGTAAGGATCTGGCATCCTCTATTTTTTTTTAAAGGAGGTTAGTGAACATTTTCCATAAAGTTTATCTCTGGTGGATCTTCCTGTAGGACTCTCCCATATTTATAATCACATTTGAAATTTCACACTGATGGAGTCATGTTCTTGCTCTTACTGAAATATTCATGGTCTCTTTACATACTGGAATGGATGTGGAGAGAACCTTGTCAGACCTTTTGCATGTATGAGGACTGCTTTTGGCAGTGCAGATATTAGAACCGAAAGGATACAGAGATGCTTACACAGGTCAGGGAAGACGAGGTCACAATTAAATCCCGTGCCAGGGCTCACTTTGCCAGCAGATTCTAGGGAGTATGGGATTTGGGGAAGGCAAAGAGATATTTCTTTTAGTCTGTAATCAAAGTCGTGAACAGTGAATACTGGGCAGGCTCAGCAAAAATATTCTTGGTTTAGAAAAAAAAAAAAACAAACTTATGCAATAGAAAAACAGGCAAAGTGCTAAGTCAATTTCTTGTACAGCTGACATTAAATACCAACAATGAAAGCACTCAGGTAGGTTGAGGACCATATTCATGAAGCCTGGGGGGGGAACAGGGCTGCCTTGCTGGACTGGGTCACTGACTCCATCCCCCGCCTTTTTTCCCCCACTTTTTTCTTTTTGCTGCATTTTTATCCTCGGACATCACAGAAGAGTTTTTCAGCGACAAAAGGCGTGTGACAAACAGAAGCTCCCGTGACTGACTCATCACGCCCTCTCCCAAACCATGGCCCTTGACACGTCCAGAGGGCCAGGAGGAGTGTCATCTGGGCTATTTTGGCTAGTTGATGACATTACCAAAAGGCAAATAAACATTCACCTTCCCCTCTAAAAAACGAATCTGGGTGAAGACAAACCTCGAAAAGGAAACCACATGCAAACAGGAATAGAAAATATTTTTACACTCTTTGCACTTCAGCCCAACGGCGGTGAGGGAGAGAGAGGGTCACCCGGGGCCTGTCAGCGCAAGAGAATGATTCATGTGACCATTTTGTCTTAATTACTCAGAACAAGCCGTTGTTGCTGTTTATCAAGGGAGAGCAGATACATCAGTGTCTTCTGACAGAAAAAGTGATCGCCATCAGGATGGTGATGACCACGATGATCCCTAGGATGACGAGCAGGATGCGGTTCTGGATGATTCTAGGAGAAAAAACACACACAGATAAGTGGAGGGCCTTCCTGCAAACGCCGTCCGAGGCCAGGTTGGCTAATCAAACAGCAGCTTCCCAGGTGGGGGTGGGGGAGCCTGTGTGTGTGTGTGTGTGTGTGTGTGTGTGTGTGTGTGTGTAAGAGAGATCATGCAGCTTTCTGGTTCTACAAACGATCCACGAGGAAACGAAAGACTCCACACGATTGTCACGCTGCCCTCCGAGAAATGCTTACTGCAAAGCTAACGCGAATCAAATGGCTTTCTAGGCTCCGAGTACCATGCAGCCTCTTTAAGTGATCAAGGGCCCCTTGTGAGCTTCTCTTTTTAATTTAAGAGGTGAGACAAGCCTCATTTTTGTGCAGTGTTTCCTGTTAAAGTAAAAGACTCCAAGGAAACACATGTCAGTAAGGTACTTACCTGCACAAAAATACCTGGGGAAAAGTAAAAGAGAGACTAAGGAAGAAAAGGATGGGATTAAGAAGCAAGTGTCAAGCGTGCAGCTTAGGCTGTGAAACCGTCATCTGTCACTGTGGCTCACGCTCCGTGACGCCAGGAGGAAACGTTACATTTGCTCCATAGCAAAAAAAGATGGAAATGAGAAATATACAAAGTACTCAAGGTGTCTGTTGGTGGGCCCTCACCTCCAGGGATTCTACCCCACCTGGGTTCTGGCTCGGCTGCATGCTGATGGGGAACCAGCAACTCAGAAGGAGGACCGGAGTGGAGACACACGCTCCCAGATGCCTGCAGAGAGCTTCTGATGAGGTTGTTTCATAATTTGTTACCTCATTCGGAGAAAAGAGGTCGAACATCAGAATGCTTTGTTGAGAGTTTCAAAGGGAACCTAGGTCAAACAGCCGTGCCCACGCTCGCTCTCCCAGAGCCACACAGAAATAGAGACATAGGCTGGCTGGCAGTCTAGCCCGCTATCTGTCCAGCAGCAAACCCCATCCAACCCTCCTCCAAATACCAAGCAGAAAACGCCTGCTGGTTTACTCCAGTCACCAAGCGCTGGACATGGGTCTTCCACGGAAGAGAGGCTGGGGGGATGAAGCCGGGGCCCCCACAGAACAGAGACCCCGCACCCCTACTTTGCATCTTCACACACACAAAAAATCTTTGCAGGGTATCTGCAGCCTTTTCTAGTTCCTAGATGAGTTTATTCCCTGGAAGGATGACATCAGGTTGTAGTTTTAGCTGGATTCCTCCTCACCCATCCCCTTCTTCTCCAAACCTAAACGGTTGAATGGAAACTGTCATATCGGACCAACCCGCTCCCTTGTGGCCCCCTAAAAGGACAAGCTCCTTCTCCTCCTGACAGGTTACAAAATGATCACATTTGCTGACACGTCTTCCGCAAAACTGCCTTAGTGCCTGTGTCCACTTTCCTCGCCAGAGATGAATGGTCCGCTTGGTCTTCATTTATCACGCAAGCCTCAGCTGAGATCTGTCTCGTTTATTTTTTCCCTTCCCCACTAGAAAGCCAGCACTCCGACATTAATTCTTCTGTGATGACAGCTAATTCAAACTTAACAGGCCATATTTACTCAAGAGGCAGGAAGATTCTCTGTCCCCTAAATAAATAAATAAAAACAGGACTTCACGGCTTATGTAGTGAGGCTAATTATGAACACTGATCGGTGCTACTTGGTGGCTCTGTTTAAAATCCAAATTGATTTTTTCCCCTTTTCTCTGGAAGGGACAGAAACCTTCAGAACAGTCCCTACACATCCCATTTGCCCAAGTCACTGTCAAAATCTCTATTTACCACAGTCACCCGCATCAGACTTGCAAAGAAAATCAGCAAAATTGAAACTCAGCAGTGAAACAGATTAAAAGCATGAAAACTCTTTAAAATTCTGCCTTAAGTAATCTACGGTAGTGTGTCTCTTGTATGGCTTGGTTGACAACCATTTCATTTGTGGGTTGAGGGCCCCAAGGCATCCATGATGCTAATTTAGAAAGGATTAACTGTGGGTGTTACTTGTTCAATCTGAGGCACGGTAAGAAAAATGAATACACGGGAATCCCTAAATCCTTAGCTCTTCCCCAGCCTTCCTAATTGTGCTTGACCCCCTCCTTGGTGCACCCACAGGGCCTGGTGGCTTCCCCTCTACCGCCTGCTCTGTTGCTTTGGAGGGCCCACCTGTGTGGACTGGGACCACGTGGAATTCATCTCTACCGCCCCAGCACGTGGCACAGTCGCTGGCACACAAGTCCTCAAAAGAGAACTGTCCAAAGAGTGATCATGAAAGAACGCAGTCTCTGGTAACTGTAATCATGCCATTCAAAGGAGAATGGAGAAGTCTGTGCAATTAATTTGCAGGAAAATCTCAGGGAGTCTGCATGGAAAAGGCTCAAGCTCAAAGTTGAAGCAAGCCCCGCCAAAGATGAAACTTCCTGCCATCATGCCTTCTCATAGCACCACTGGGTCCTGTCCCGGAAGCTGGAAGGAACTCATGTGTACTGGGTGGGGGTGGGGTGTCAGCAGGAAAGAGCATTTGCTTTCAGACCAGGTGCTGGCAGACATTCGGGAGGAAGAGTAGAGGGGGCGGGGAAATAGTTGGAAACAGAGAGAGCTGTAAGTAAGCTTGACTGGCTGGGCCATCCACCCAGCTTTGGACCTCAAAGGAGTTGTGCAAAGGCGGTTCCTGTCGGGACCAGAAAAGCGAACTTTCAGGGCATCTGGGTGGATAGGACTGAGCCAGTTTGGAAGGGGGAAATACAGGCTGGCGTTGGTGGGCCCCATCTGTGAGGAAGCCTAGATGCAGCCGCAGCCAGGGGCTGCCGGCCCGTATTGCTGTAGGCAAAGCAGAAAGAATGCAGAGTTCGGAGAGAATCCGAAAAACCAGCCAGGCCAAGGGGTTCCCAGCTAGTGAGATGGCCGGGAAGGAACTTGGGGAGAAGCCCAGAGTAACTTCCTCTTAACTTTGGGCAAGGCGGGGAGCTTTCTGTTGAACTAGGTCTGCAGCAAGCCATCTTAATCTCCCTTTTGAAAATGCAAAGTGTGTTTACACAGTAAATAATTTAAGAAAGAATATACACTTGAAAGAAGACATCCATTGAAACAGCCAGGCTAAATTGCCTCCAGGCAAAAACTTGTGCATTTGCATGCTGCATTCTATTAAGTGAGCACACTGTGGCTTTAAAAGAATGCGGAGCCAAAATAAAAGGAATGTGGGCCCGAAACATCAAGGATTCTCCAAGTTTACATTATGAATCACAGTGCTGTTGATACAAGATGAATTAACCATTTACTTTGAGGCTGAACTCACAAAGTACTATTGAAAGTACTGATCCCCACGTGGAACCCAGGGTGCGGTTAATCTTTCCATTGCCAGTCTCCTCCCTGCCTGGAAATGAGCTCCTGTGTGTGGCAGCGGGAATCACAGAAGGCTGGTTCCAGTGTAGGGGGCAGGCGTGGCACCTGGCACAGTGCTCAGCTCTTGCAGGAGGAGCCCAGGAATCCCACTGGGGCAGCATTAGAAGTGTTCTCCAATATCCAGTTCTCCTCTACTTCTAGGCATGGATGGCACTCACCTGGATGTTAGGCGTGATCATGGAACTAGCTTTGGCTAAAGAAGTCAGAGCAAAACTTCTGGGTGTCACTGCCAGGTGGAGGCATCTAATGTCCGTTTGTCTCTCTAGCTGGCTCTTCCTGCTGTTTTGATTTGGAGGGGCTGTACTGTTCCAGAAAGTGCAAATGATAGTATGGTGGTAACATCTTCTGCCCGGATCCTGTTGTCATCATGTAAAGGACCGCTGTCCTGGAGACGCACCTGGACTCCCGGTGGACTTGCGTTAAGCCAGTGAGGTCTGGGGGTTGCCTGTTACTGCCGAGTACCATAAGCTACCCTGAGTGACACGCGCCTCACACAAGAGGAGGCATCTGGCCAAGCCAAGAGAGGTTCTGGTTTAATATATTTCAGAAGCCAAAGTATAATGAGGACTCATAAGATTTTTTTTTTCCTTGAAGAACAGGTTTTTGCCTCTTGGTTTTCAAAAGCTGAGAACCTTTTCTGACCTCTTGATCGCAACACTTTCCACTAAGGAATCAGGAGCTTCTTCCTGCTGAAGCCAATGCTACTGTGTGTTGGTGAGTGACGAGATCCCGCATGAGGCCTCGCCAAGCCTAGCCAGGAGGCTGCTTCCTGTGTGCGGCAGATGTACGGTGGCTGCATTCGCTTCCCTATTCTAAACAGCTGGTGCTACTGCAGCTCCAGGGGTAGAGCTGTGACTGAGGCTGAGATTGGTCAGTACATTCTGTGATGTCCCTGGCCATGGTAACTGGACCAGGAGCAAGCAGGCCTGTGGCACAAGCCCATCCAGCAGAGTGAACCTCAGCAACTTTGCTTGAAATGCCGGGTCAGCAGGACAGTTTGGTGTGTGGATGTCAGGCTGGCTCCACTGCAGCCCTTTTGTTTCACTGAGGGAAGCCAACCTAAGAAAGAAGCTGACCTGCAGCAGGCAGAGAAATAGAACCCCAGTCCTGAAGACAGAGAACTTTAATTTTTAATTAAAAAAATTTTTTTTTTGAGATGGAGTCATGTTCTGTTGCTGAGGCTGGAGTGCAGTGGCGTGATCTCAGCTCACTGTAACTTCCGTCTCCCGGGTTCAATTGATTCTTGTGCCTCAGCCTCCTGAGTAGCTGGGATTATAGGCACGCGCCACCATGTCCGTCTAATTTTTCTATTTTTAGTAGAGAGGGGGTTTTGCCATGTTGGCCAGGCTGGTTCTGAACTTCTGACCTCAGGTGATCCGCCCACCTTGGCCTCCCAAAGTGCTGGGATTACAGGTGTGAGCCACTGCACCTGGCCGACAGTGAACTTTTTCTTTCTTTCTTTTTTTTTTTTTTTTTAATCAAACCACCTTTTAATTTTTCTGTTAACTTAGTTGGGTCTTCTGTTATTCATGACCAAAAAGCATTTTTAGGTGGAGTCAACCTGATTCCAAAACCAAGTTCTTGATCTACGGCATACGTGCATTCTTGTCTCCTCTTCCAAGAGGCATTTCCTGACTATGCCCCACTGTATTCTCCCATTTCGCTATGCACAGCTCTTTCCACTATACTGACTGCAGTCTGCAGTCAAAAGTGGACTTTCCACCGTCCGAATTTCCCTTGTCTTTTGTATCCTGATGCCTAACGCAGAGTTTGGCATAAATGTTCTCAAAAAACGCTTGCTGAGTGAAGAAATGAGAGACTCTACCTACACATGCTCAGGGTCACGTGGTTACTGCTCTCCTGGTTTCTAAGGGCTGTTTGTAGACAAGCACAGCTTTAGGATTTAGCTGGTAGCCACTGTCCCATTAAGGATGCCAGCAGAGCCCCAACTCTTTCACAAGCCTGCGCTGAAGAGTGGCAGACAGTACAGGGTCACAGCCGCATCCTGTACCTGCCTTCCTGCCTGGCTGACGGGCCCTGAATGACGATGCCCCACCTCTGGGGTCTGACAGAACAGCAACAATTAGCAACCGTGACAGCAAAGGGGTAAATTCTGAGCAAAGGAGCCTGGATCCGCTTCTCTCTAGGCACTTCCCAAAACATGGGCCAAGGGAAAGCTCTTTCAATTCTATATCCAATTCAACGTTAGTATTTGCCAGAAAGAAATGAAAACGAGAGCAGGAGAAACAGTTCATCATCATCTGCCTCAAACACTCGCTTTAATTGGAAGGGTTGTTTTCAGAGCTGGGTACATGTTTGCCTCTGAGCTAGAGCAGTGTGGTTATCATGCAGCCTGATAATGCCCATCTCGGGTCTTCTATGTCCCAGTTCTCTAGGAGGAATCCTCAGCCCCATCCCGAGAACTCAGGGGGGCTGACCTCACTCTGATTCCGCAGGTGGGCATATGACCCAGGCAGACTCAGCCAATGACAGCTCTCTAGCCCTTGCACTGCTATTTGCTCAAGGACTGGTCTGCCACGCAGGCCAGATGGACTTCCTCTGGGGAGTCTCCCTGGAAAATCAAGACAAAGACACTCTCGAGATCAGATGAGATCGGGCGCGTTCAGGGCGGTATGGCCGTAGACAAGAAAAAGATACTCTCTTTACTGAGATTGACTGTTAGGACAGTGAGAACCTAGAGCTGCCAGGGGCCATTCTTACTACTGAACTGGACGAGGCTGCCTGAAGGGAGCCAACACCAGAGGAATGCGAAGAAAAAGAGATGGATTCCTGAAGACGTATTTGAACCCCTGCTTCCTGCTGGGTGTCTGAAACCTGGAGTCACACTTTAGCTTCCCAGTTATAGGAGCCAAACGATTCCCTATTGACTAGAACAAGTACGGTTGGGGATTCTATCACTTTCTTTCTTTCTTTTTATTTTTTGAGATGCAGTCTTTGTCACCCAGGCTGGAGTGCAGTGGCGCAATCTCAGCTCCCTGCAACCTCCGCCTCCCGGGTCCAAGTGATTCTCTTGCCTCAGCCTCCTGAGTAGCTGGGATTACAGGTGCTGCCACCACAACCAGCTAATTTTTGTATTTTTGGTAGAGATGAGGTTTTATCAGGTTGGCCAGGCTGGTCTCAAACTCCTGACCTCAAGTGATCTGCCCACCTCTGCCTCCCAAAGTGCTTGGATTACAGGCGTGAGCCACGGCGCCTGGCCTCTCACTTCAAATCATACTGATTGTACTGGATTGAACAGTGTTCCTGCAAATTCATGTTCACCTGGAACCTCAGAATTTGACCTTATTTGGAAACGGGGTCCTTCGTGTTTTTTATTTTTAAGAGACAGAATCTTGGCTTGTTGCCCAGGCTGGAGGGCAGTGGTACAATCACAGCTCACTGCAGCCATGAACTCTTGGGCTCAAGTGATCCTCCTGCCTCAGCCTCCCGAGTAGCTGGGACTATGGGCATGCACCACTGCACCTGGCTACGTTTTATATTTTTTGTAGAGACAGAGTCTCACTATGTTGCCCAGGCTGGTTTCTATCTCTTGGCCTATAGAGATCCTCCTGCCTCAGCCTCCTAAAGTGCTGGAATTATAGTCATGAGCCACCATGCCCAGCCTGGAAATAAGGTCTTTGTGGATGTGATTCATTAAGGATATTGAGAGGAAATCATTCCAGATTTCAGGTGGCCCTAAATCCAATGACTGATGTCCTTAAAAGAAGCGAGGACAAAGAGGGACACGTGAAGATGGAAGCAGAGACTGGAATGATGCTGCCACATGTCAAGGAATGTCTGGGGCCACCAGAAGCTGCAAGAGGCAAAGAAGAATTCTTCCCTTACACCTTTGGAGAGAGAGCATGGACCTGTCAACTCCTTGACTGCAGGCTTCCAGTATTCAGAACGATGAGAGAATAACTGCATTTAAGCCACTTTGTTACGGCAGCCCTAGAAGACAAATACACTGAGTGCACGGATCCAGACCAGCATATGGAGCTGGTGATCTTATCTTGGGTTTCGTGATGACTGTTTTTCATGTCTCCATCTTCTTCCTTATGGCTGCATTGCACATTGACTGTGGATCTATACTAAGTCCTTCTCCGAAGGACAGGTCAGTCCCAGCCAAGTTCACGGAAGTTTTGCATGCAGCTGTGGGACTAGTCTCCAGGACCTGTTGATTTTTTCATCTCAAAATAAGAATTTCCATTCACGAGTAGAGCTGGCAGTTTCCTGAAGCCATGTGAGATAAGGGGACTGAGGGGGAATGTGCCACAACAGTCATTTCACAAAACTCCTGCCTGTGGGAATGGCCACGAAAACAGGAAGAAGGCCAGCTGCAGTGGCTCACGCCTGTAATCCCAGCACTTTGGGAAGCTGAGGGATGAGGATCGCTTGAGCCCAGAAGTTCAAGACCAGCCTGGGCAACATAGAGAGACCCTCATCTCGATGAAAAATAAAAAATTAGGCAGGTGTGGTGACATGCGCTTGTGGTCCCAGATACTCAGGAGGCTGAGTCAGGAGAATCACATAAGCCTGAGGTTGAAACTGCAATAAGCCATGATTGCATCGCTGCATTCCAGCCTGGGTGACAGAACGAGCCCTTATCTCAAAAAAAAAAAAAAAAAAAAAAAAAAAAGGCTGGGCATGATACCTCACTCCTGTAATCCCAGCACTTTGGGAGGTGGAGGTGGGTGGATCACTTGAGGTCAGGAGTTTGACAGCAGCCTGGCTAACACAGTGAAACCCCATCTCTACTAAAAATACAAAAATTAGCCAGGCGTGGTGGCAGGTGCCTGCAATCCCAGCTCCTCTTGGAGACTGAGGCAGGAGAATTGCTTGAACCAGGGAGGTGGAAGTTGCAGTGAGCTGAGATCACACCACTGCACTCTAGCCTGGGTGACAAAGAGAGACCCTATCTCAAAAAAAAAAATGTTAACAAAAAATAGGAGGAAAACTAGATGCTATCTCTGGGCCAATCTACCAAGCCATAATCAGCCATTAGGAGCCCCCATTTGCTAACATCAATTTAGGTGTAGTCAGTCATCCAAGAGACCTGAGGGACTGGGACACAGGAGGGATGAGTTTTGATAAGCTGAGAGATGAACACTTTGTCCAGCAAGGAACCGAGGAGCCAGAGCCAGTCCCTGAGCCCTGGCATATCTAGATTAGGTCCTGAGTGAGGACTAGAGTTGCTTTGCCCTGTTTCTAAATTTTCCTTAATACTTAGCTTAACAGGAATCAGCAGACTCTGTAGAGGGCCAGATAGTCAATATAGTCGTGTGCTAGGGCTGGCATCACAAAGTACCACAGACTGGGTGGCTTCAACAACAGGAAGTTATAGTCTCCCAGTTCTGGAAGCTGGAAGTCCAGGGTCAAGGTGTCGGCAGGGTCGGTTTCCTGCGACAGCAGCGAGGCAGTCTGTTCCATGCCTCTCTCCCAGCTGCTGGTGGGTGGTCAGCTATCTTTCGGGTCCCTTAGCTTGTAGATGCATTCCCTAATCTCTGCCTTCATTCTCGCAAGGTGGTATCTCTGTGTGAGTGCCTATGTTCAAATTTCTCCTTTTATTTTTTATTTTTTTTTGAGATGGAGTTTCTCTCTTGTTGCCCAGGCTGCAGTACAATAGCACAATCTTGGCTCACTGCAACCTTCGCCACCTAGATTCAAGCGATTCTCCTGCCTCAGCCTCCCAAGTAGCCGAGATTACAGGCATGTGCCACCATGCCCAGCTAATTTTGTATTTTTAGTAGAGATGGGGTTTCTCCATGTTGGTCAGGCTGGTCTCGAACTCCTGACCCCAGGTGATCCGCCCGCCTTGGCCTCCCAAAGTGCTGGGATTACAGGTGTGAGCCACCACGCCCGGCCAGTTTCTCCTTTTAATAAGGATACCAGTTACATTGGCTTAGGAGCCCACCCTATTCCTATGCCTCATCTTAACTAATTGCATTTGCAACGAGCTTATTTCCAAAAAAAGTCATATTCTGAGGTACTAGAGGTTAGCACTTCCACATATAAATGAAGGTGAGGGGCTGCAATTTAATCCATAACTAAACATTTTAGGCTTTAAGTACTACACAGTCTGTCGCAACTACAACTACTCAACTTTGTTCTCGTAGTGCCAAAGCAGCCACTGCCATATGTCAGTGAATAAGCATGGCTGTGTTCCAATTCAATCTTTATTTACAGACACTGGAATCTCAGTTGTATAATTTTGAATCTGTATAATTTTCACATGTCAAAAATTATTCTTTCAAGTTTTTTGCAACCATTTAAAAATGTAAAACTATTATTAAACAGTGGCTAAAACCGGAGGCAGGCTGGATATGGCCCACTGTCTGATTTGCCCACTGGTGATCTAAAAGCTAAAAGCTACTGGCAGGGCACAGTGGCTTGTGACTGTAATCTCCACACTTTGGGGAGGCTATGGTGGGAGGATCGCTTGAGGGCAGGAATTTGAGGCCAGCCTGGGCAACATGGTGAAACCCAAGTCTCTACAAAAGTAAAAAAAAAAAAAAAAATAGCTAGGCTTGCTGGTACATGCCTTTAGAACCAGCTGCTCTGGAGGCTGAGGTGGGAGAATGGCTGAAGCCCAGGAGTTCAAGGCTGCAGTAACCCATGATCGCACGACTGCACTCCAGCCTGGGAGACAGGGCAGGACGCTGTCTCAAAAGGAAAAAAAAAAAAAAGAAGAAAGCTAAAATCTACCCGGACACCCTCCTCAGCTGAAGAATGCGGTGGTCTTGGACAAGGCACGAGCTGCACAGACAGGTCTGGCCGGCCTGGCCAAGTCCCTCTGAAGAACAAACGAAACACAGTCCCTGCCCTATGGGAACTTACGGTGTCACAATGAGCAGTCGATGACTGACAGAAGCCTCCCAACAAAGGCCACAATTAGAGTAATGCCAGGGCCGGGACAATTTGTTGTGTGTCCATAATCCGGTATTTACCTGGGGTGACCTACAGCAAGTCACTCCATGACATTCGGGTTTCAGTTTCTTTCCAAACAAAATCAGCCAACTCACCAACCACCCCAGGGAGGAGAGGACTAGCTCATTAAAGATTTTAAAGCACTCTGAAAAGCTCTTTACATGTGTGCAGTTGGCACATCATTCAGTGGAGATGGTATTTCAGGAAAGGTGAGAGGCACTGGTTGTCAGAGGCTGGAGGAGCTGCCTAGGAAACTTCCAGTGGCTGGATGGCAAGGTGGAGGCAGGAATCCAGGAAGCTGCTACTTCCCAGGCCTGCCAGGCTTCTGGTTCCCACAGGCTGGTATCCATCTGGGCCTCATGCTGACAGCCTCCCGAGCACCACCAAGCCTTCTCTCCCATAAACATCAAAAGGGAGGGGAGGGCATCCCATCGGCTGGCTCGGGGATACCTTCCCAGCCTGGGAAGGCAGCCAACAAGTACCTGTCAGAGCCCACTGATAAGTCCGATGGGTTTTGATCAGTAACGTGTAGCTACATTGCATTCTACGTTGCCAAATGTGTACATCAAATTTCAGCCTGGGCACCACGGCCACTGCCATTCTTAAATATGGACTCAACAATGGCAGGGGGCCTGCAGAGCAGCTTTGCTGGCTGCGGACTTTCAGATAGGATCAAGGCAGCTCGCTTCAATCAAAGGGCTTGGAAAGAACTTGAAGAGAATTAAATATGAATGTTCTAGAAATGCAGGCTATACTGAATTCCTCGCAGGTCTGTAGATTGCTAGAGCTGGAAAAAGTGTTCATGCCCTAGTCTAAATTCTTCACTTTATTTTAGTTTTTTAAGAGACAGGGTCTCACTCTGTCGCTCAGGCTTGTGTGCAGTGGCATGATCACGGCTCACTGCAGCCTCGACCTCCTAGGCTCAAGTGATCCTCCCACCTCAGCCTCCTGAGTAGCTGGGATTATAGGCATGCGTCACCACACCTGGCTGAGATTCTTCATTTCAGAGCTGAGGACACTGAGGCTCTCAGAGGGGAAGGGACGTGCCCAGGGTCAGCCATCTCGGGTACAGCCAGGTCTTCTGGCCCCACGCCCAGCCTTGTTTTACTATCACACTCTTTCTCCTTCAAGTGGCCACTGCCACTCATGGTGTCTGTACATGACGGCAACTCAAAACCCATCAGCGGCCCCATCTCTTCATGAGCCCAACCCAAACCCACTTCTCTCTAAAATGAAGAGCAGGGCTGGCTACCCTGGCTCATGCCTGTAATCCCAGCACTTTGGGAGGCCAAGGTGAGTGGATAACTTGAGATCAGGAGTTTGAAACCAGCCTGATCAACATGGTGAAACCCTATCTCTACTAAAAATACAAAAAATTAGCCAGGCATAGTAGTGCATGCCTGTAATCCCAGCTACTTGGGAGGCTGAGGCAGGAGAATCGCTTGAACTGAGGAGGCAGAGGTTGCAGTGAGCTGAGATTGAACCATTGTGCTCCAGCCTGGGAAAAAATAGCAAAACTTCATCTCAAAAAGTTAAATAAATAAATAAACAAATAAAATCAAGGGGGCGGGGCATGGGATGACTAGGAAAAGTGGTCTCCAAACTCCAGGCCAAAGCTGAAGTGGGAAAAGAAGAGTAACATTAGAAAGTGGCTTTTTTCTTAAAAGCAAGATTACTCAATCTTGAGGCTGCCCTTTCCTCTGAGAATATGTCCTTTCCACTGTTTCAGTGTTAAAATGTCCCTTGTTTTATGGAGTGATGATGAGAGTAGATGGCAGGGTTTTTCCCCAATGTCCTTCTTTGAACGTTGGAAATGTACTCACCCTTTGGAAATTACTCTCTCTTACTTAGCAAAATAAATAGTGGACAAACTTCCAATAGGCCTCTATTTAAAATAACAAAAAAGGTCCAATCCAAGAAATCTGAACGTCTGTAAGGCCTGGGGCTGGAACATCCCACCCAGTGCTACTCTCTGGTGATTCTCCTAGAGAATGCAGCTGCAAGCACATCTGCTGCAGCCACGGCAACAGGGATGCTTGCAGGAGCAGCTCAGGAGGCTGGGCCTTGCTCCAGGCCAGGCGCTGTTCTGGCATTTTATACACTGCGCCTGAACCCTCGCAACAGCCCTGTGATCTGGGGCCTATCATCATCCCCAGTTTTACAGAGGAGGTAACCGAAGCCTCAACCCACTTCTCCAGCCCCATCTTACACCACTGTGTGGCACACAGATCATTACTTCTATAACCATGTGTCTTAGAATCTCTACTAGATCCTCTATGGTTCTTTGATGGAAGAGTCTTTGCCGTCTTTATATTCTTTTCTATGGACACACAGTCATTGAGTACACATGCTTATTTTTATCTGTTTAGCTTTTGAGACGAGGTGTCCCCTGTCACCCAGGTTGGAGTGCATGGCACAGCTCACCACAGCCTCAGCCTCCCAGACTCAAGTGATCTGCCTCAGCCTCCCGAATAGCTGGGACCACAGGTGCACGCCACCATGCCTGGCTAATTAAAAAAAATTTTTAATAGAGGCTGGGTGTGCTGGCTCACACCTGTAATCCCAGCACTTTGGGAGGCTGAGTCGGATGGATCCCCTGAGGTCAGGAGTTCGAGACCAGCCTGGCCAACATGGTGAAACCCTGTCTCTACTAAAAACAGAAACATCAGCTGGGAGTAGTGGCAGACGCCTGCAATCCCAGCTACTCAGGAGTATGAGACAGGAGAATCACTTGAACCCAGGAGGCGGAGGTTGTAGTGAGCTGAGATCGCCCCACTGCACTGGAGCCTGAGGAACAAAGAGTGAAACTCCGTATTTTAAAAAAAAATTTTTTTTTAAAATAGAGACGGGTCTCCCTATGTTACCCAGGCTGGTCTCAAATTCGTGGGCTCCAGAGATCCTCCTGTCTCGGCCTCCCAAAGTGTTGGGATTATAGGTGTGAGCCACCACACCCAGCTGCAAGTTTATTTTTGTTGGTGGTGCAGGGCATTGATTAACCAAAGTCAACCAATTCTTCACTTAGTACCTAATGTAAATGCAGAGTACATTACTAAGGTAATATTCATTTTTATTCTTTGGCATATTTCATCAGTTTTCTTTAATCACTGGCACATTGGCTGGGTCCTTTCACCTTTTATGGGGCTTAATTTATCTCTTGTAGGTAATTGGGTGATAGCCTGATCCCTCACCAAAGAGTCTGAGGCAGAGAGAAGGGCAAATGTTCTCTGGGAGCTGCCAATGACCTTGTACCACATGGTTTTTCATTTTTACAAAACATATAGTTGAAGGGATACACTATAGAAAGATTCAGGTCTGCTGAAGATTGAATGTAGTGGATTTGTTGGAAGAGAGTTCTAGACAAAAAAGAAAGTGAGATGGAAGAACTAGCTAGACTCACTATGTGATTCTGGGAAGGGACTGCAGGTCCTCAAGTTTCCCCACCCGTGAAATGGTAATGAAGGAAGCTCTCCCAAGTATTTTCCACAAGAGTTGTGAAGAGCAATACAACTTCCAGAGAGTCTTAAAAAGAAAGTGTTTTTTTCTGGTTTATTGCATACACGATGTCACTGAATCTTCATAACAATCCTTATGTATTAGGACCTAAATCTGATGGCTCAGGCCTACCCAGGGAAAAGGCCAGGCCCACTCCAGAGGTGGTCCTGAAAGGTCTCAGCCCAGGGCAGACGTCATGGGTGTCTGAGCCAGGATGACCCCTCCCCAACCTCCAGTGTTAGGTACTCCTCACCCTCCCACCTCCTGCTGGGCATCCTGGGAAGATCTCCTTAAGGTTTTCCACTCCCACTGGGTCCTGACCCTTTACTGAGAAGCAAACTTACTGCTCTCCTGAACTAGTAACCCCCCAAGTTCTTTCCTGGATGATGGCCCCTCATCCTTTTTAGCCTCCAGAGAAGTCACAGACTACATTTGGGTGGAGGTTGAGCAACCACCCTCATTTTTGGAGCCAAACTGCTTGGATTTGAATCTCGGATCTAACACGCACCAGTCATGCAGCGTTGGTCAAATTACTGCATTCCTTCTCTGAGATTACATCCTCTTGACTGTTTGAGTGTGAGAATGAAAATGTTCCTTATTTATGCAGTGACATCTTTAGGAGAAGATGTCCCAGTGTCTTTCTGTGGATGCTGGAAATGTAATATCTTGTTGGAAATTACTCTTTCTTACTTGGCAAAATAAAGAGGGAACAATCCACCATCAGTTCTTTAGGAAAGAAAAGAGTACCAATACAAGGAACTGGCATGCTCCAAAGAGCCAATGCTCTGCTTTCCCTGTTGGTAAAATGGGGCTAGGCTGGGCGCAGTGGCTCACACTTATAATCTCAGCCTATAATCCCAGCACTTTGGGAGGCCGTGGCGGGTGGATCATGAGGTCAGGAGTTCAAGACCAGCTTAGCCAATATGGTGAAACCCCGTCTCTACTAAAAAATACTAAAATTAGCCAGGCATGGTGGCATGTGCCTGTAGTCCCAGCTCCTCGGGAGGCTGAGGCAGGAGAATCACTGGAACCTGGGAGGCGGAGGTTGCAGTGAGCTGAGATCATGCCACTGCACTCCAGCCTGGGCAACAGAGCGCAACTCCATCTCAAAAACAAACATACAAACAAACCGGGGCTAATAACAGCAGCATTCTGGTAGTGAATTACATTAATAAATAAATGGTTTAATTCAATGTGATGTGCTTCGATCAGTGCCTGGCCAATGGTAATTGATCAATAAATAACTACAGGAACCATTATTACTCCACTACTATCATACTCGCCCAGCTCCCCACAGTAGTTCCTGAAACTCCTCCTTGTCTGGCTGTACCCCAGCATGCAGGCAGCCTCCTGCTTCAGGTGCCTTGCTCTGAAAGCCTACAAATTCCTCCTCAGATTCCTGCAGATGCCCAGGGCTCAACAGGGCACATCTAGCCTTGGTCCTGATTAGCTTGGATTGTCTGGTCCAGGCTGAGCTAGTCACCTGGAATCCCTGCCTTCAGCTCCTCTGTAGCCCTGGGAGCTTCCCTGGGGATATCCCTTGATGCCTCTCCTGGAACATATTGGTGAAGACTTGGCTGCCTTGGCTTTTGTGATGGGCTTTAACACTATTTTCCTGTAAGATCTGACATACAATACTTACTGCCTAATAGTCATTTATTTAACACCTTCTTCTTTCCTGATGTCAGGAAGGAAAAACATTTTGGCAGAGGCTTATCAGCCACCTGCATCTCTGTCAGCTCTTGAGGGATGTGGTTATGTTTTCTAGATCCTAACATCAGAGCTCTCTCTTTCTGTCTCTCTGGGCTCCAGGGCCACTGCTTCTTGCTGAGTGCCCACAGCCCAAGTGGAGGGGTGTCCTGCTGTGGCTAAGCCCTGGGCTGCTCTGTTTTCTTAGTTGGACACTGAATGAGACCCCTGCAGAGTGTGTGCTTCTGTTCAAACTTGTGATATCTCCTTCATAATCTTAAACTGACTTCACATACCCCAAAGCAGCATTAATCAGATCTGAGCAGGTGAACTCCGGGTTAAGAACGCCTCCTCCGAAGGCTCATTAGTGATAAGTAGGATGGCTGACTCATAGTTCTTAGGTTGGGAGGAGGGTGGGGTGGGGTAATGATCAGATAACAGGGTCCCCAGGTTTGTGCAGGTGAAACCACATCTGCCAGCCTATGAAGGCAGATCCTTCTCTCTAACCAAGGAAGAAAGTCGTGTGAGGGTGGGGAGAGCCAGTCTGCAGGATGTAGGCATCAGGGACAGGGGTTGGGAGAACTGGGCACCTGCCCTTTTTCTAAAGCAAGGGGCTGCTGCTGACTGTTGCTGGGGCTGAGCAGGCTGAGAGCTCAAGACCTTCTGATTTGCCAAGATCAGCCAAAAATGATGTTCTCCTTGCGAAATCTCCAAAGTTTTAGATATTGGCAACAAAGTCAAAGTTTTCCAAAACACTGGATGGCCAAAGAAAGCACATCTGTGGGGTAGACTCACCCTATGGGCCCTCAGTCTGTGACCTCTGACTAGTTATTAGGGAAGAAATTAAAACGAAGAGCGGGTGGTGGTGAGCGCATCCCTGCCTCGCCCTCCTGGAGATTCCCTTGGAGGCAGAAGAAGCCCAGCCCTCCTGACCCCGCGGCTCTCCGAGGTCTGAAGTTCAGCCTCTGCGGGAGCATCCGTGACCAGGGTCTACACTGAGATCATCCAACTTAGCCCATAACCGATTCCTAACTGTGGAGTCAAAGGCCAGGGAAGGGTCAACAGGAGCCACAAACCAGCTTGTGCGCGCCTCATGGACTCTCACTTGAAGCATAAGCAGAGATCAGGGCTGGACCACACATCTGCAGCCCCCCTGACCTTGGCTGGGTCTGCAGCACGCGGCTGAAAAAGCCCAGCTGGTGACTCTCAGGGAGGACAGTGTGCATTTTCTATGCAGCACGTTAGAGGCCAGGAGGCATGGAATGGGAAAGCCAGAGGTCTCACTTGGAGGGTGGGGAGCAAAGGCAGCCTTGTGGGTAGCTTCTACCTACAATTTGCTGTGTGATCTTTGGGAGAACAAATAGCGCCTCAGTTTATCCATCTTCAAAATGGTAGTAAACATATGAGAGCCAAGCACCCTAGAGGATGGGCACCAAGAACCATGCTGGTGGACTTGATAAAGAAAACTAGTTGCCGAGGAGTAGTGTGGCCTTTGACCAGTCTCTCAGGTCCTGTATTTGGCAGCAATGAGTAGTAAAACCACCCATGAATTAGGAGGGATCTCTACAGGGACTAAATCAAAAGGCAGCTTGCATCTTGCAAAGAAAGAGCGACCTTTCACTCTGTCATTCTTTCGGGACCCTGCCTTCAAGCTCTCTGGCCTTAATTTTCACAGGTGGACGGTGATATCCAACCCCCTAACTGGCTACTAGACAACACGATGGCCCCTAAGTACCAATAATAAGGTGGTTCCATTCCAGGTCCTCAGCAAAGGGAACAACCTCAAACTCTCTCCTGTGGAAGACGTGTCGAAAGCCCAGCCGAGATACAGTGTTGGCAGAGGAGCCTCATGAACTGGGGTCCACGTCTCCTGCTTGAGGCTGTGAGGTTGAGCCTGGAGCAGCGGAGCCCCCTGAGGTCCCACCTGCACAGCGTTGCTTTGGTTCACACCCGCACTGACCTACCACCGCCAGCCTGAGGAAGGGCAGAGCGCCCTGCAGGGCTTGCTGTGCTCCCTGGAAGGATGCTTTGGAGCCTGGTGTTTATTAACCTGCACAGTGTGTGTCCCTGCCAATGGGTCCCATGAAAAAATGTTCTCTCTCATCATAGTAGGGGAAAAAGCTGAGTTTCTATCTCACAGATACTGACTCACGCAGCTGAAACCAGCGCCTTCTCCAAGTCGGCTGCCAGAACGCCCAGAGAGAAATCAGTGGGCCACCTCTTACAAATGTAGAGGCGGTTCCACAGTTTGTGTACTAGCCTCCCTGTTACTTCGTTTTATAAATATTCAACCTTATTGTGTTGCATATATTTAGGTAAATGTTCTAATTCCTTTTGGGACCAAGGCAGGCTCATACACAGGTACTACAGAGCTGAGAAAACAAACGAAACATCATCACATCATCACAGATTGGCTACTTGAATGATTCTGCCTTTAGTTTCCCTCTGATCCCCAACCATTCTGTATCATATGATATTTGGAATGTGAGTTTTCACACTTATCAAAACAATCTTAATTTTTTTTTGAATCTCCTTTCATGGCCGACACAGAGAGATTTCTAGAATAAACCCAAACTTTGGACTCAGGGCCCCTGGCTCCTCTTGTAGCCAACTGCAGAGGATGGTGGGGCCCCTCTGTCTGGGGATTTACAGAGATTGTCTTAACAACGTGGACCTCTTTTGTGAAAGCTAAAGGCGTTCCCAGCAAATGTTGGCTGCAAAGGCACTAGCCTAAATGTTACCACGGTCAAGGCCCTTCCTCAAACAATCTAAAGCATATTTCCCTCTGTATATATTTGGTTTTTCAGATGCTTTAAAGCCTGGAAAACAATCATAGCTGAGACCATTTCTGAGATGGCACTAAAAGAACCTACTCGGAGACAGATAAAAATAATGAGAATCTTTCTGTCAGGAAAGATTTAGAAAATATCACTGGCATTATTAAAATTTAATTTTTTACGCCGCTTTTTGGTTCCCCTTTCCAGTGATAATGAGCAGGACTGCACACCTCCGCCTTGCTAGTACTTGTTTTGTGCAATAAATTCAGCCTTCCAGTCTGAAGACATTTCAGACAACAGTTTTGACTGCTATAGGCTTATTTTTTACCCTGTGCTATGCTTTGAGTCTTCCTATAAAAACCAGTTCATGAGATAATTTTCCACAAGGCCAGTGGAACTAATAAAAATCAATTTTGCCCAACTGGTTCAGAGAAACCTTGCGAATAGCCAAGGCAGAACTGCAGAAAGGGGGGAAAAAGGATCAATCTAATCACTAATGGTTTACTTGATAGAGAACTATCAAATTAGCTGACAGGAGATTCTTGGCTGGAGGAATTTTCCTTTCAGCCTAAACAGAAGGCCTTTTACAGGCCCAGGAAGAACTTTTCCCTCCCAGGGGCTGAAGATACTCCAGCATAGTGATTCTTCCAAGGACTTGCCCATGCCTGGGTGACAGGGCCAACGTGGGGCCTGACAGATGGTGGTCTCTGCTTGTTTAGAACCTCTTTTATATCAGAGGAGCCAGTTTTGTGAAGAGGTGGGCTGCATTTTACTTGGATTGTTCCTAGACCACGAGATCAGTGGGTTGGGAATTCATTAGTTCATTTAGATGCCTTAGGTTCTTGACACCTTCCCTCACGCCCCTGCAGACCCATGTCAGCTTTCTTTCTTTCTTCTTCTTTTTTTTTTTTAAATAGAGTCTTGCTCTGTCACCCAGCTGGAGTATAGTGGCAAGATCTTGGCTCATTGCAACATTGGCCTCCGGAGTTCAAGTGATTCTCCTGCCTCAGCCTCCCGTGTAGCTGGGATTACAGGTGTCCACCACCATGCCTGGCTAATCTTTTAAAAAATACTTTTTAGTAAAGACAGGGTTTCATTCTGTTGGCCAGGCTGGTCTCGAACTCCTGACCTCAGGTGATCTGCCCATTTCTGCCTCTCAAAGTGCTGGGATTACAGTGGGGAGCCACTGTGCCTGGCCCCATGACAGCTTTCTGACCCCCTCATATTGGCTTCTTGGCAATCCCAGTGGGATTTCAAGGGGGTACCTGTTTTATAATCAGAATACAGGCTTAACTACCGTCTGTCTTTCATTAGTTCACAACACCAGTTGAACTAAAGGCAAGTCTTTGCACAGAAAGAAAAAGAACTGGAAGGAAACGCAGCCAAGTGTTAACAGTGTTTATATTTGGGTGGTGGGTGTTTTTTTTTTCTATCTTTATGTATTTCTACACTTTCTTGAATTACTGTATATTATTATGTATATAATAATGATTATTTAAAATAATGCTAAACTAAGAATTCAGTACATTGAAAAAATGAAACATAATAGATTAATTTATTCACAATGTTATAAGAAAGTAAGAGGGGGCTGAGCACAGTGGCTCATGCCTGTAATCCAGCACTTTGGGAGGCCGAGGCGGGCAGATCACCTGAGGTCCGAAGTTTGAGAGCAGTCCGGTCAACAAATAGTGAAACCCTGTCTCTACTAAAAATACAAAAAATAGCTGGGCATGGTGGCCCACACCTATAGTCCCAGCTACTTGGTAGGAGAATTGCTTGAACCAGGGAGGCGGAGGTTGCAGGAAGCCAAGATCACACCTATGCACTCCAGCCTGGGTAACAGAGCAAGATACTGTCTCCTAGGAAAAAAAAAAAAAAAAGTAATAGGGAATATGTGGGAGAAAAAAGAACAAGGGTAAAAATTATTTTTAATTTTTTTTAGTGTCTTTTACTATCCTAAGCCCTTCACTCAACTTCTTTTATTTAATCCTCATAACAAATTTATGGCAAAGACGTCAATGTTCCCATTTTCCAGAGGAGGAAACTGAGGCTGAGAGAGTTAAGTTAGCCAAGATCATGTGGCTAGTTGGTGGAAAAGCTGGTATTTAAAATCAGATCTGAAATCAAGGACCATGTGCAGGACAACAGTGAGAAAAATAAGTCACTGAATGTCTTGCTTTCTAGCTCTATCTCTAAATGGCTGTGATGCCAGTTGAGTTACTTTGCATTTATGATTAAAGTCAGGGACAACAACATCTGTCCATTTTTCCTACTTCATGGGTTTTTGCGATGCTCAAATTAGATCACACATGTAAAAACAGAGAAAACGCAATGTTCTACTCAAAGGAATATGGTAATGTGATAATATTTCATATAATAACAGGGAGTTGAGAGTTGTCACAAATGCTATTTGGGTACTGATCATTTTCAAAGAAAAACTTATACAAAAGTAGGATTACTACTATGACTATTGAACAAATTTGTTCTTGATGATTCAGAAAGTTTAACAGAATCTGACTCTATCCTAGCCATCATTAGAACCACTAATTTTCTTGCTCATAATATATTAGGTAAAAAGCAAGGGTTGCAAGTAGTATATACAGTACGATCTCCATTTTGCAAAAAGTACATATACAAATATAAGACAGAAATTGGAAAGATATACACTGAAATGTAAATAATGATTGTATCTAGGCATTGGGATCCTAATTTTTATTTATTATTTTATTTTATTATTATTTTTTAGAGGCAGAGTCTCACTCTGTTGCCCAGGCTAGAGTGCAGCGGTAGGAATATAGCTCATTGCAACCTCAACCTCCTGGGCTCAAGCAGTCCTCCCACCTCAGCCTCCTGAGAAGCTGGGACCACTGGCATGCATGACCACACTTGGCTAATTTATTTTTTTGTAGAGATGGGGGTCTCACTATACTGCTCAGGCTGGTCTTGAACTCCTCAAGTGATAGTCACTCCCAAAGTTCTGGGATTACAGGCATGAGCCACTGTGTCTGGCCTACATTTTTTTATTTTTGTAGAGGTGGGGGTCTCACTATGTTGCCAAGGCTGGTCTTGAATTCCTGACCTCCAGAGATCCTCCCACCTGGGCCTTCCTAAATGCTGGGATTACCGGTGTGAGCCACTGTGGCTGGCCGGATCATGATTTTCAAAACATCTCCAAATTTTTGCATTTTACGTTTTTTTTTTTTTTTTTTGCATTTTACATTATGATTTGAATTTTGCAAATTTTAAGGTAATAAACATGTATTTTTTTATAATCAGAAAATATGATTCAGCCCCCTCTTCCCCACAATACAAAAGCATCACCTTTTTCCTTGGATAAAACTGCAGAATAAATTCTGAGCTTTGTGGTTGGTTGAGTTCTGGTGAAACAAAACTTTCTGTGTAATACATTATAGACCTTAAAAAGTGAGGGGTGTGGGCACTCCACCTTCTTGATATAAGACAGACTCAATCGGTTGAGGGCTTTTGCCAACACAGCTTGACTGCGCACCCTCAGAGATCAAGAAGCAGGAGAGTGCACAGTGCACCTGGATGAAAAGCCTCATGCCTGCAACCACAATGATGTCATATAACATCAGCATCTAGTCTGATTCTAGAACAGTCTGATGGCTTGCATGGTGGCCTTAGAAGCAGAGCCTTGCCTCCTATAGGAGCACACAATCAGGAACACAGCAGAAAAGCGTCACCCTGTTTGTAAAAACAAGGCCCAGTTCAGAGTTCAAGCAGTGCCACCAAAGAAGCTATTTTTAAGTATCTAATTGCATTTGTAGCATCTGGCATTTTGCGCACTTCATTTTTATGACTTCAGCATGATACATGTCCCGCAAGACAAACAAAAGAGAGATTAAGTGTGGTACACTGGAGTCATGTTGAATATTCTCAGTATAGAAACACTGCCCTAGCGATCATTCCAGGGCCAAGTAAAACATTACCCCATGTATAGAACCCTGGAGTGGGGAATACTTAGCCGTGCAGGAGAACGGGAATTTACTTCATTTATTAGGCCAGTACACAGCCTCAGATGCTAACATGCACTGATAGGAAATGCCAACATTTCAACTTGAATCAAGGCTAGAGCCCGTAACATCGACACTTTGCCTTTCAGCAGAAGATCACAAACAGCACAAATCTGGGTTTCTTGTACTAATTGGGGAGGTTTTCTAATTTGCTTATGATATCTGCCTCATGTTGAGCTAATCTTCCTCTGGTTACCTCCTAACGCTGTCTGAAATAATCCGCTTACTCCTGGTCTGTCTGCAGCACTTTATATCAAGTAACACTCGCCTCCTGAACACAGCCGCGGCAAAAGGCAGCTCAGCCCCAGCCCTGTGCTTCTACTTCACCGAGCGTGTGACAATTACTGCAGATGCCTGTGACAGAGCCAGGCGAGGCAAGGAACAGGAGTGCATCACAGGCTCCTGAGTAAGCGAGATGGATGATGAAATATGTGCTAAACAGCACCAATTAACAACTGAAAGCATAATCTGATAAGCGTTTTGAAAAGACCGAGACATAACTTTGCTTTCTCAGACAGGCAGGCAAAATATTTCAGCCTACATATTTATTACTATCAACATCCAAACTCGGTTCAAAAAAACTTTTGTTTTTTTAAAAATACAGTCTCTAGCCTTCCCTCTTTTAAAAGGCTCATGTAAACATTCACAGACACAGCCAGGAGGTTTCATGGATACGGGCTGGCAATACCACTTCGGTAATATCACTGCCGTATCTTGACTCGGTTTTTAATGAGTTGGATTTTTGAAGAGTTCTGGAGAAGGAAATGTTCTAATTTTCATAAAGGAGAATAACTCAAAATTCCAATGCTCATAAAACATGCCCTAGGTGTGTGTGTAGGGGTGATTATACCAACACACAAAAGCAGCGTTGGGCTAGAGTGCTGAGTGGTACCGAGGTGAGAGCCAGGCTCGGGTCCCAGGTGGGCTGCTAGGCTGTGTGACCTCAGGCAGAGCACGTTCGGCTTCTGGGTCCCCATTTCCTAATCTGCAAAGCATGAGATGTTGGAGCACATAAGGACTGGGGGATTTTTAAGACTCCTTCTAACACTAAGAGTGTACAGTTTGGTTTTTTTGTTTGTGTTTGTTTTCGGAGACAGAGTCTTGCACTGTCACTCAGGCTGGAGTGCAATGGCGCAATCTCAGTTCACTGCAACCTCCCTCCACCTCCTGGGTTCACGTGAATCTCCTGCCTCAACCTCCTGAGTAGCTGGAATTACAGGCACAAGCCACCACACCGGCTAATTTTTTTTGTATTTTTAGTAGAGACAGGGTTTCACTATGTTGGCCAGACTGGTCTCGAACTCCTAATCTCATCATGTCTGCTTCGGTCTTCTAAAGTGCTGGGATTACAGGTATGAGCCACCGCGCCCGGCCGAGTCTACAGTTTTTAATTGAAATGTTCTTATTCCTTTTCCTATAAAGGCGTCTCTTCTAAAGAAGCAATCCCGGCATCTCTTTTCCCCTTCTATGCAACACATCATATTTGAAAGCATTTCCCTCACATTCTAGGAGGCTACTGAAGGGGGAAAAAGTTATATTGTTTAATCCTGATTTATAGGAGTTTGCTTTTTATTAGAGAACAGACCCAGAACAGTGTTCAGTAAGTTATGCGTACCCAAAGTGAGGGGGTCCTGGGGGGGGGGCAAGAAAAAAAGAGGCTGCCTTCAAGTGCCTTGTGGAAATATATAAAACAAGCAGCGAGATAGTCCTTTGCCAAACACTGTCATAAATTTTTTATTTGGCAGCTAACATTCTCACTAGTTTTCTTGGCAGCAATTGGGACCTTTAGCAAGAAAGGTGCAGAAGAAAAATACCTTGTTTAGAGATGTTTTCAACACTTTCTGGGATTTTTCAGAACTTCTGCCTGCAGCACATTTTTACAACTACAGTCTCCAATCACCTGATGAGTGGGTGGTGGGGTTTAAACTTTTTTCTTTTTTTAAAGAAAAGAATATATAGAGAGAAAGTGAACAAGCAGTGCTACCCCCCTCTGGCCTTTTGCTGAGCGTGTCTTTCTTATTTTTTGTGGTAGGTATTTCTGATATCCAAGTGCTTAGTCTTCCCTGTCTAGACAAAAAAACTGAAAATAATATCAGAATGTACCTTTTGTTATGCCTGATACTATCTATATTGTATTCCCAGATGGCAGAGATAAATGAAAGTGAAACAAGATGATGACTAGGGCATTTTTCTTCCACAGTTCTGCCAAAAACAGGTCCCAACTGTTGCCTTTGGGTCAGCTAATGGGCCAAGAGCTGCCTGGATTCAAAGCTGATGTGAGCACATGCAGATAGGATCCTGGCAGTGACACCCTGATGGTGGAAGGAACGAAACAAGAGCTTGCAGAGCTGGTCATTGCCATATTGGAGAACCTCAAGCACCAAATGCTCTTGGAGGAGGGGACTTTGGGATTCTGGGAAGTAGAAACCCAAATCCACAAACATGAGGATACTCTTTCATTGCAAGGGTATCCTAAACACTTTCTACAAACACATTCTACAGACTAGCAAAAATCCTCCAACCAGGGGACTTCCAGCTATGAGTGAAGAGGTTGGCAAATTACTCCCCCCTAAACAAGTATAAAACTGGAGAATGGACAAAAAAAAAACCCTTTTAGTGCTCTGGATAATGACCAAAGACAAAAAACAAATTGAGAAGTGCTTATTCACAGAAAACTGGCAGAACTTTGGGTAAGAACAACCCTACCTCACCCCTTAGCTTAGTTGGCTAGAATGATGGTTTTACCAGGGTGGGGCTGCCAGAGGAGGATGACTTGATTTGGAGCAGAGAGTAAAACCTGGGCCCTAGTAGCACTGTCAATAAAAGTAGCAAACTTGGTAGGACAATGAATGGTGAAAACCCACAGCTCTGCTAGCCTGAAGTTACAGTCACAGTTGGGGTGGGCAACAGACCAAAAATGTGATGGGGAGATCCTGGAAATGAAAGAGCCACAGAATGCATCTCTTATGAACTGGGAAAGTATGTGAATGTGCTGGGAAGACCCGAGAGACACCAGCGAGAAGCCAAAGCTAAGGCAGGCTTGGGAACTGGCTGAACTTTGAATGTGCTCTGCAACACACACACAGATCATTGCGGAGGATGGAAGCTTTATGGGTTCGAGGTTTTTGAACACAATCTCTACCCAATCATTGGCTAAC
Organism: Cebus imitator; assembly: GCF_001604975.1. Taxonomy (NCBI): domain Eukaryota; kingdom Metazoa; phylum Chordata; class Mammalia; order Primates; family Cebidae; genus Cebus; species Cebus imitator. Next base: position 1,125,743 of record NW_016107815.1, on the reverse strand, counting down.
CACTAAGCTATGCACAGAAAGGGGCAGCCCCTAGGAAACCAGCTTCATAAAATAAAAATAAGATGTGGGAAAAAAAAAAAAAGCAAAAACTGAGCAGACTGCAGGGGAGATAGATTCTACAGGTTACATTCAGGAAAGCTACTTAGAAATACTAGACTCTTGAGTTGCTACAATATATTATTAAAAATGTCACATTTTCAACAAAAAATGACATAACAACCGCCAAAAAAAAA
>NW_016107815.1:1096808-1125170 GCF_001604975.1 Cebus imitator | reverse complement strand
AGAAGAGAAAGACAAAAAGACTGATGAAAAATGAACAGGGCTTCAAAGACCTGTGTGACAATGTCAAGCATACCAACATATGTATAATGGGAATCCAAGAAGGAGGGAGAGAGAGTGAATAGCAGATAAACATGTTGGTAGAAATGATGGCTGACAGCTAAGCCATGAGCAAGATGAAAATGACTCATCATGCACAGGCAAATAACAATATGATTAATGGCTGACTTCTCACAGAAACAATGGAAGAGAAGACAGTGGAATGATGTATTTTAGGTGTCAAAAGGGTGAGGTGGGGGACTTATCAACCAAGAATTCTATATGTAGAAATACTATCCGCTAAAAGTGAAGGTGACATAAAGACCTTTCTAGATTAACAAATAAGAAGAGAATGTTTTGTTAGTAGACTTGATGTATGAGAAATAGTAAATAAAGTCCTTTAGGCTAAAAGAAATTATGCCAGATGATAATTCAAATCCACAGAAGGAAATAAGAACACTGGAAATGGTAAATACATAGGTAAATATAAAAGACCGTATAAATATATACATTTTTCTTCTCTTCCCTTAATTTGTTTAAAAACCCTTTTTTTTTTGCATAGCACTCATTATAATTTTGTATTGTTGGTTTTATATCATGTATAGACATGGTAATCATAGTCATATCTATACATATCCAAGGAAGAGGGAGGAAATTGTTATATTGAAATAACACTGCTGTATTTTATTAGAATTAAGTCAGTATCAAACTGAAGTAGATTATGAAAAATTAGAAGATCTAATTCTTAGAGCAAAGACTGAGAACATTTAAAAATGTAATTAAAAAGTACATGAATTAAAACGGCACACAAAAATACCTTTTTAAAAAGAAAGTAGAAAAGAAGAAACAGAGTAAGAGAAAAGACACAAGGAATATTGAAAACAAATAGCAAAATGGCAGACATAAATTCAACAGGACAAAAAAAAAATCTCACGTTAAATGTTAATGGACTAAATGTTAACATGTAAATGTGAAAGGACTAAACACTCCAATCAAACAGCTGAGATAGTTAGACTGAATATAAAAGGCCCTACTTTATCCTGCCTGTAAGAGACACATGTCAGATTAAAAAGCACATAGAGGTTGAAAGTTAAAAGATGAAAAAATACATGCAAACAGTACCTACAAGGGGCTAGAGTGACTATATTCATATCAGACACATGGCTTTTAAGGTAAGAAATAGTCCTAGGGACAAAGAAGGACCTTTCACAAATAGAAAAGAATCAATGCATCAAGAAGATATGATGATTATAAATATACACAGCTAATAACCAAGTCTTGAAATACGAAGCAAAAGCTGAGAGACAAAAGGAGAATAGAAAGTTCAACAATTATACTTGGAGATTTCAATACCCTATTCTCAATAATGGATAGAACAACTAGAAAGAAAATCAGTAAGGCTGTAGAAGACTAGATAGACTAGATATAGAAATCAATATTTATAGAACACGCGTAGACCATATATAGGCCATAAAACAAGTCTCAATAATTTATGATTAAAAACATTGAAATAATAAAAAAAGTTCTCTAATCACAACATGAAATTAGAAATCAATAATAGAAATTAATTTGGTGGCCAGGGGCAGTGGCTCACACCTGTAATCACAGAACTTTGGGAGGCTGAGGCAGGTGGATCATTTGAGGTCCGGAGTTTGAGACCAGCCTGGCCAATGTAGTGAAACCCCATCCTACTAAAAATACAAAAATTAACAGGCTGTGGTGTCGTGTGCCTGTAATCCCAGCTACTTGGGAGGCTGAGGCAGGAGAATCACTTGAACACAGGAGGCGGAGGCTGCAATGAGCAAAGGTTGTGCCACTGCACTCCAGCCTGGCTGGGCATCAGAGTGAGACTCCATCTCAAAAAAATAAAATAAAATAAAATAAAATAAAATAAAATAAAATAAAAGAAAGAAAGAAAGAAATTTGGTAAGTCATAAGTATTAGATAATTAAGTAACATGTTTTTAAAAGAATGCATGAATCTAAAAAAATCACAATGGAAATTTTAAAATATTTTACAATGAATGAAAACCAAACTGTAGTTATCACTATTTGTAGGGTGCAATGAAAGCAGAGCTTAGAGAGAAATTTATTTGTTGAGTTAGGGAAAAAGGAAAGGTCTCAAGTCTCAAGAAATGATCTAAGCTGCCACATTAAGAAATTAGAAACAGAGTAAATCAAACCTGACAAAAGCAATAAAAAGAAGTAAGGGTTAGAGCAGAAATTAATACAATAGAAAGTACAAAGTAACAGAGAAAAATCAATGAAACCAGAAGTTGTCTCTTCAAAAGATCAGCAAAACTGATAAACTTTTAGCTAGAATGACAAAGAAAAAAGGGAAGAAGATCCAAATTACCCACATCAGGAATGAAAGAAGAACATCAGTACTTAACAAAAACAAAAGGATTGCAAGGGAATATTCTGAACAATGTTATGCAAACAAATCAGATCATTTAGGTAAAATGAAAAAATTCATAGAAATATACACATTACCAATATTGACCCAAGAAAACATAGAATACCTGAATAGACCTATAACAAGCAAATACTTTACATTAGTAACTTAAAATCTTCCCACAAAGAAAAGCCCAGGACCAGATGGCTTAAATAATGAATTATATCACAATTTATGAAAGAAATAATACTGTTCCTTCACAAACTCTCTTAGAAAATAATGGAGAGAATACACCAACTTGTTCTATGAGGCCAGTATCACCCAGATACAAAAGTTAAACAAAAATATTACAAGAAATATTCTTCATAAACACAGACATCAAAATTCTTTACAAAATATTATTAAACTGAATCCAGTAACACATCAATAAGGTTTGAATATCATGACCAAGTGGGACTTATCCCAGAAATGCAAGGTTGATTTAACATTTGAAAATCTTAATGTAACACATGACATTGATAGAATCAAGAACAAAAAGCACATAATCATCTCATTAGACACAGAAAAAACACCAGGCAAAATGTAACACCTACTCATGATAGAAACTCACAACAAACTTGGAATAAAAGGAGACTTTTTCAACTCAACAAAGAGCATCTATGAAAAACTTGCAGCTAATATCATACTTAACGGTGAAAGACTGAAGACTTTCTTTCTGATTGGGGGTAGGGCAAAAATGTCTGCTCTTACTACTGCTGTTCAAAATTGTACTTGAACTTCTAGCCAGTACAATCTGGCATGTAAAAATTAAAAATAAAAGGCATCCAGATTGGAAAGGAAGAAGGAAAATTGTCATTCACAACTGACATGATTCTGTATGTATAACATCCTAAGAGATCTACAAAATACCACTAGAACTATACACAAATTTAGCAAGGTCACAAGATGAGAACACACAAAAATCAAGTGTACTGCCATAGTCACAAATAGTCTGCAACTGAAATTAAGAAAACAATGTAATTCATAATAGCATCAAAAAAGAATGCCAAACTTGGAAACAACTTTAACAAAAAGAGACCTGTACTCTGAAATCTACAAATATAACTTTAAAAATTAAAGATCTAAATAAATGAGGAACAATTACATTCATGAATTGGATGACTCAATATTGTTAAGATGACAATTCAATGCCATCCTTATTAAAATGCCAGCAAGCATTTTCGGCAGGGGGGGAAATGGAAATAGGAATTCTTAAATGTATATGTAAATGAAACAACTAGAACTGGAAATGTATAAAAATGAGTTTGAAAAAGAACAAAGTTAGAAGACTTATCCCACCTGATTTCAAATTGACTATGAAGCTACTGTAATCAAGACAGTGTAGTATGGGTGGTAGGAAGATGCAGATCAATGGAACAAAACAGAAATACCAGAAATAAACATTTATATTTATGGTCAATTTTTGACAAAGGATCCACGGCAGTTTAATAGGAGAACTGGATACCCATATTTAAAAAAATGAACATAGACCATAACCTTACACTATATACAAAAATTTAAAATGGAACACAGTCCTGAATGCAAAGGCTAAACTATAAAGCTTCTAGAAGAAAACATAGAAATAAAATCTTTCTGATCTTGGGACAAAGGTTTTTAGGTAAACCACTACAAGCATGATCCATAAAATTAAAAATTGATAAATTTTCATTAAAATTAAAAGCTTTTGGTTTTCAAAATTCCCCACTAAGAAAATAAAAAGACAAGCCACAGAGTGGGGAAAAATATTTGCAAATTATATATCCAAATAAAGGTGTGTACAGAGAAGCATAAAACTCAAGCCCCTTGTATGGCTTTGTAGCAGGGTCTTACAAGCTCCAGAGCTGCCTTCGCTGGGGAGGGACTTCTCTGAATTGCCTGTGGTCATTCCTCTGACAAAGATTCTTAAGGAATGGCTGCCTCCAGGAAGGCTCTTGGGGAGCCCAGTGAGCCCCTTGTTCCCATCTACAGCCTTTGTGGACCTCTGCCCCCACTTCCTTTCCTTTCCCACCATTCTGGGGTCCTGCTCAGCTACATCACTGGCGTGTGTGGGAAAACATTACTGGCTGTGCTTATATTCAGGGGCGTGGAGGTCTTTTTCTGTATAAGTTTACAGTAGAGAACAATGAAAAGACTAAAATCCAAAGCCAACAGGGGCCAAGGGATCTGCCTACATCTTGAGTTTTGCCATGATGTGAAAACACATGGCTTCAGAGTGTAACATGAACAGCCCTGAGATCTCTCCAGGGTGGAATCTGTGTTTTCAGCTACGCAGAAATACGTACGATGGACCTTTTAAAAAGTCAGTGGGAGGGTGTGTTAAATGAAAATCAAGATAACCTTTCTTAGGCATGCTTTCCCCATATACTCCAAACTTTTTTCATTTTGACTAGCATAACAGTTGGAGAAGTGCCTTAAAACAGGGGAAGTATCTATTTTTCTCCAACGTCACTTGAATTGGGCACTCTGGGATGACGGGGAGGTTTGCCATTTGTAGACAAGAATGAAGTCTTTTGTGAACAGCCTAAGTACACCACTGACTTGCTTTAAAAAGTGTCAAAGGCTATTTCTGGAGAACGTGTGGTTGACTGTGCCAAACTGAAACACTGACTTATCGCCCAATTTAGCATTAAAACATTAGAACTTACAATTAAGACTACTCTGTTTATTCCAAATGAGTTTGTCAACATTCTGCAAATATATTTATGTTATCATCATAAAAGCAAGAAACAGGCGGGAGTGGTTTCTCACTGCTGAAGGCCACACTGAAAAGCACTTCAGAACACTGAAATTTGAGCTGCCCTATCATATAGGCAACTTTTTTTTCCCCCCGAAAAGCAGATGCTGGGTGTAGCTATATTAGTGCATAATAGGTTTATTCTCATTCACAAAACAGGAATTACTTTGTGGCTTCAGAGTAAAACTAGTGTAAGGAATATACCAGCAGATTTGCTACAGATGTGGTCTCTGACACGTACACACGGGGAATCTGCTATTAATCACGTTAAGATTTGACCGTTATAAAGTACAAGGCAGACATGCGTTAAGTTCAAGGTCTGAGCTGATAAAAAAACATGAGGAGAAGAGAAAAAAAAAATGAGTGTGCCTGTGTCCATCATGTGTGTTTAAATGTTCTGCTTTAAAAGATATTATTCATCCTTTTCCCTGTCTTCACCCCATTTTGTGTCAAGGTTGGTCTGCCTTTTGTTTCCTTCCTTTCACTCTGACACACATGACAGTTCTCAGGAGAAGGCAGCCCTTCGGCTGTCCTTCCTGCTTGTTGGAGTAGGACAGGAATGTGCTTGTTCGGCATTTGTTCAGGAGCGCCTAGACTCCACGGACTCTGGGGAGGACTCTGGGGACCGGGAGAGCCAGCAGCACATGCTGGAATCGGGCTCCGCACCTAGGCCCTGCAGGCCTTTGTCACCACCTGCCTCCAGGGTTAAGGTGGCCACGGTAATTATGCCAAGGCCATGCATTACTCTGACAAAGTAATCCATCAAATCATTTCTCACAATTTCAATTCTCCCTTCGAATTTTCCTTACCTCCAAAGCCAGCTGGATATTATATTACTGAAGCTGTTGAAAAGGTAGAACACTAGCCATGGAGCCAAAGGCCACGACAACTATGCAATGCATAAATTTTTATTGTTTGCTCAGTATTGAAATCTCATTAGGGTCCATAATTCATCTGAACACTGTGAACATTTACATCTGTTGATCATGAGAACCTAGAAGGAATGTACACCTTTAGCTAACTTGTTTTCAGAGGAGGCAGCGTGTGTGTGTGTGTGTGTGTGTGTGTGTGTGTGTGTGTGTGGTGTGCATGTGCATGCATGCATGCACATACACTCATATGTTTTTAGCCCTTGAACAGCTGTGGTTTAAATATCCCTTACCCAAACCAATTTCCAACCTGAATTTAAATATCCCAAAGTTGTTTTCATTTGGCAGCTTTCAGACAAAGACTCAGTTCACTTCCAGTCTGCTTTAATCAATGTTGGAAAATTCCACTCATTGCACATTGGCCTTAATGCAGCTCTGCTGTGTTAATTACATCAGAATTATCCCAAAGATTACACGCCTTTCATTCAATGTATATATGTTTTTGTCTTCACTTAATTATGACTGCAGAATCACCCTGAGAGAGGATACGTAACTGTGACTGTTTCTGGGTCCCAGGGATATCCAGATTTGTGTCTACCTTTTTTGGTGTGTGTGTGTGTGTGTGTGTGTGTATTTGAACAGCTTTCCTACCAAATTCTGCACTTTCGATCTGATGGTATTTTCATTTATGGGGCTCTCAGCAGTTCCATGAACACTAGATTTTGAGTTATAATCACTGAATCACAGATTTGGAATTAGAAGGGGAAGGGGCCTTTGGGCCACCTAGCCAGGTTGGCCCTCTTCCAAGCTGGAATCCCCCCCAACAACACCCCCTGACAAGTAGTCCTTCAGGAATGTATCCATTTCTGGAATGAACTATGGCAGCAGCTGAAAGGCTCTTAGCAAATACTCCATAGCAGTTCAGGACAGAGATGAAGAATACTGTGTCCGATGAGAAGTCCGGAGGGAATCTAGGTAGACCAAATGTAATTACCCAGACTGGCATCTGGCTAGGACACCAGCTCGAATGGCCCCACTGTAATTCCAGCTGATGGCAGTGACACCTTCTGATGAGAGTCTTGTCAACTACAAGCTGCTCTTTAGCTGGACTTCACTAATGTGCCGCGACGGGAAAAATCGGATACAGCTGTTTTCACTCAGAAGGCCTTGGAAATGCTGCTAAGGTCCTATCTTCTCCTCAAGGAGAAAGAGCATGCACTTCCATGCCAAGAAAGAAGCCAAAGGGCCTTAACACAGAGGCTGGCCTGATGCAAGCATCATTGCAACATCCTTTTCCAGTGAGGCCTCCAAGTCGGCATGAGATTTTAGTGTTCCACTCTCAGAGCTGCTTTGAAAACCTCAGCGCGCAACTACGACAGCCAGTGAAATGGGCCCGGACACACAGAGTCAAACAAGTATCAGAAGAGGTCTGTGGGAAATGACCTGGCTCCAGTCTGGGGGTGCAGTGATGAGCAAAATTAGGTCCCTGTCCTCGTGGAGCTTCGAGGTCTTAACAAAATCACATGCACACAGTATAGAATTTCCAACTCTGGTCATCGCTACAAAAGAAGCTGATAAGATTTGAGGAGCATCTAGAAGAGGGGACTTGTGTTAGTCGGCGGGTCTTCTAGGAAAGGAGACGCTGGAAAGAGTTAGGTGTGCAAGAGGTTTGCTGGGAGTAATACGTGTGGCAGATAAAAGGGGAGGAAGCAGAATTGGGCAGGAAGACCCTCAGACCATACCGCAAAACTGACAAAGTCTTATTTAATTATTTCTTTAGACAGAGTTTCACTCTGTTGTCCAGGCTGGAGTGCAGTGGTGCATTCTTGTATTCTTGTCTCCCAATTCCCACCTCCTGGGTTCAAGCCATTCCCCTGCATCAGCCTCCCAAGTAACTGGGACTACAGGCACGCACCATGATGCCCGGTCAATTTTTGTATTTTTAGTAGAGGTGGGGTTTCACCATGTTGGCCAGGCTGGTCTCAAACTCCTGACCTCAAGTGATCCACCCATCTCAACCTCCCAAAGTTCTGGGATCACAGGTGTGAGCCACCGTGCCCAGCCAGAACTGACAAAGTCTTAACCAACCCAATGAGGAGCTCTGGAGCCAAGACAGCCCTGTAGAGGAATCCCACATTGGGCAGAAACTGCCTCACCTCAGGACCACACACTGTGCCCAGTCAATGGCTGGGGGCTGCCTGGGAAGAGCGTGGCCTGGCTCTTATGCCAACATGGGTCCCTGAGGGTACCAACACCTGGGGCGGATGGCAATGCCTTAAAGGTTGACAGTTGCACCTCTGAGGCTGCCGTAGGACTAAGCTTGTCTAGAGGCCCAGAGAGGGTGTCCCGAAGGTGGTCATGATGTTGAATTAAGACCTGAAGGATGGGCTAGGTTAAAAAGTAAGGTGGGAGGAGTGAGTGGGAATGAGAAAAGGATTCCAGGCAGGTGGTAAGGCATGTGCAAAGGCCCTTTATCTGTAGAGCATGCTGATGTGCTCGGGGAGGAAAAGGCCGGGAGGAGAATGATGGGCAGGAGGTGAGCCTCAGAGGAAACAGAGATGGAATCCTGCCAGCCTGTGGACCATAATAAGGATTTTGTTTCTATTAGCCATTCAGAAAGCCACAAGCTAATTCTACTGATATCTAGTTGCCTAATCTATACAATGGGAACAACAATGCATAGTCGATAAGGTTAGTAAGAGGGTTAAATGAGATTATACATATTGAACTCTGACTCTAGTTCCTGGGACATGAGACAGCACATGGTCAATTATTATAATTTTAGAAAACCTCCACTGAAAACACCTTCTGCAAGAAGCAAAGGAGAAAAATGGGCTTATTTTTACATTTTGTTTTCAAAGGCTTAAAAGTTTGATTCTGACATAATGTGCCTGATTTGAGCAAACGCCAAGTGAAATTGCTCAATGCCTTTTCCACCAAGATCATGGTGCTACCCAGGTTTCCAATTATTAAAATTCTAGGCATATAGGTAGGTTATTATTTTATTTTACTTCTTTTTTTTTGAGACAGGATCTTAGGCTCCTAGGCTGGAGTGCAGTGATGTGATCATAGCTTTATTTTACTTCTTTTTTTTTGAGACAGGATCTTAGTCTCCTAGGCTGGAGTGCAGTGACGTGATCATAGCTTACTACAACCTTGAGCTCCTGGGCACAAGCCATCCTTCTGCTTCAGCCTCCTGAGTAGCAGGGATTACAGACACAGGCACATGCCACCATATTGAGCTAATTTTTGCCTTCTTTTTTTTTTTAGAAACGAGGTCCTGCTAGGTTGCCCAGACTGGTCTCGAATGCCTGGCCTCAAGTGATCCTCCTGCCTTAGCCTCCCAAAGTGCTGGGATTACAGGTGTGAGGCACTGCGCTCGACCATAAAGTAAGTTTCGAATTAAACAACCTCAGTAACTCAGAACTGAGTAAGTAACAAATAGCTTGTAACATAAAAATAATCTATGAGCAGTCTAAAGAACAGGAAGTTCTCAGCCTCAACAGCACATTGTAAATGGGGGAATGTGGCTCTACAGAGCATGAGAGCTTCTATTTAATAATAATGTTGAAAAATAATTTTTCTCTCGCCAATCTCACCTGTTTATGGGAGTAGTCTTTCCGATGGCTATTTTCAGATTATTCTAATCTATAAAATGCCAGAAACAAGGAAATACAAAATGAGGAAAAATGTATGTTGACTGGAGATGCTGAAGCAGATTTGATTGCCAAAGAAACTTTGTACTGAGATGGTCATTTTTTTGAATAGTGGGATGAGCATGTGCTAACAGACCAAGGACATAATTCAAGCCAGATGATCTGAAATAGCTGAACGTAAGTCCAGTGCCTACACCTTTGGCATCATGAGTATATAAGAGCTTAGAATAACCTGACCCATAGGTGAAAAAGAGAGGACAATCTCTCATATAGATATATTCACAACAAACCGATTTTATGGGTAGCAGTTTAAGAAATCACTGTTTGTTCCTGCCTTCCTTATCTCTGCGTCAAAATCTAGTCTCCTCTTAAAAAGATAAAGCTGGCAGCCACTGTTTTACAAGCTCACACACAACTTTCTTTGACTTCTTAGCATCTAGTAAATACACAAAGCTATTATTTTCAGCTGCTTATCCCCATGTTTATTCCATCTGAGTTGATTCTGACTCCTTCTGACCCTTAAAGAGTGCATACGGCTGAAAATATCTGGCCTCTACTCTTGGAAATCTCGAGATGAAATGTTGGTAATTTCACTCAAAAGAACTGCAGGTATGCGTGCCCTTCAGTATTTCTTTCTCTTGTCCCTTTCCAAGCGGTGATAGAGCAAACGTGAGATTTCCACAGCCACCTAAACAGAAACATCTTCTTTGAGAATCTGAAAATATTCAACAAACCCCTTTTGATTATTATTCTTATTTTGTTTCCTTCTTTTAGGAAAACGTGTCACTCAGTTTCTGAACTTCTCTTGCATATTTTTTTCCTGTGCCAAGGCTTATCAGCTCTTAGGTCATCTTGATATGTCAAAAACTTCTTGGATCACAGAGCTGAACCTAAGCAGACTGGACAGGACTTTCTTCATTCAGACAAAAAAATGTCTGATAAGAAAGCTATTTATGTCTCCCAGTAGAGCAAGGAGGCAGTCTACCTTTGGCCATATGTTGTATGTTAGTATTGACTAAACTAAAAAAAATTTTTTTCCTGGAGGACTGCTACCTGATGGAACTGCTCCATGCTTCTGAAGCTTTCATTAAGGCGACTCATTCTTGCAAGTAATTTAAAAAAACCCTCTTAAGTTTTACCTTTTTCCATAGATTTGCCAAAGGTTTTTTTTTTTTTTTTTTCAGTAAAATAGGAGTGAAAAGCTCTTGGTCCTGTACAGAATAATTAAATTCTTTTAAAAAATACAACACTTTATGAAAGATTTGCACTAAGTCTAGATGGTGTTTATTCTGTTTCTATACATGGAGGACCAGAAACAACCACAGGGGGTTGTGGTTATTTGTGGGTAATCGGTTCAGTTCACATGGTGACATTTGGGCACATAATTCGCAATGGCCATCTCTTATCAGGGGGACAGTTAGGGTAACAATGGTGAATGGTCTTGGCAGAACTTTAGCCAGTGCTCAGAGTCACCAGCCTTTCCTCAAGCCGTTCTAAGGTTCTTCAGTTCAATAACATGGAGATGATGGCTTTGGTATTAAGCTAAAAATGAGGTGATGTTTATCCAGGTCAGTGGTAATTCCAACTCATAGATCAGAAAGACCACTTTTTAGAGTAATGTGAGCTCCATAAAGCTATTATGGAACTTGTTATCACCAATACTTTGTATTTGCTTCTGTGAAAGTTAAATGACGATATGGGCAGAACTGAGATCCACTGTAGCACTTCCTTAATGAAGAAGCCAGAGGATGAATGCCAGAATGCCCAGGAAACGGAGGCCTCTCATCCCTTTCCCTGCCAATGAGTTTTGCATCTGATGGATGAATGTCAGGCATGGAATTAAAATGAGATGATCACCAAGGACTATGGGGAAGGCATCTCTATGGAGCAGGTTTTACATCAGAATTAAATCCTTTTTGGTGAAGTCTTGTTTTCACTTTCTGGCCCCAGAGATGGCCTTGCCCCCCCAGTGCTCTATGTCAGACTCAAAAGATAAATCTTCTGTATAATTAAAGGCTACTCAGTGGCTGTCTCCACCTTCCCACCTGAGGAAATGGCACTGATTTGTCGGTGTCAATTTAGCACCTGAATTGTGGGTATAAGGTCCTGGAACTTTCTATGGTGGGTTTAAGAAATCCATCTCCACTGCAGTAATTCAGACAGCACCAGACAAGGCAAGCCTGGAAGGCTGGGAGAGAGATCAGCACTACCCACATATGGGAACTTGTCTCTTATTTTCTGGTCCTCCATGTATAGAAACAGAATCCATGAGGATTCTTTAAAAGGCAAAAGAGTGACAGGAATTGACACAGACTTTGATTTTACTTTCTGTAATTAAAATTACTTTCTGTAATTAAAAAAATCATTGGATATGTAAAAGTCGGAGGAGTGAACTTCTACCAATTAAAAAGCTTTGAAAGATGTGAGTTTTAGTTTCTCTTCCTAAGCAAGCCTTAAGAAAATGGCTTTTAAAATTAAGTCAGCCTGGGCAGACGCAGTGGCTCAAACTGAGGCGGGTGGATCGCCTGAGGTCAGGAATTCAAGACCAGTCTGGCCAACATGGCGAAACCCTGTCTCTACTAAAAATACAAAAATTAGCCAGGTGTGGTGGTACGTGCCTGTAGTCACAGCTACTTGGGAGGATGAGGCAGGAGAACAGCTTGAACCTGGGAGGCAGAGGTTGCAGTGACCCAAGATCCTGCCACTGTACTCCAACCTGGGCGACAGAGGCAAGCCTCCGTCTAAAAAAAAAAAAAAAAAAAGTCAGCCTAACTCAAGATTTGGAAGTGAGAAAATTATAATAATGTGGCTTCTTCTATTTAGATGGTTTATGTTGAATGCATCTGGGGTATAAGGAGGTAGGATGGTGCCGCTGGCTGGCACGTCACGCAGATGGGCAGCCGGATAGACGGATGGATGTCAGACGGCAGCTGTGAGACAATCTCTCTGCTCATAACCATCTTGTTTCCAGGACACAGACCAGAACAGACTGCCTCGTGCTAAGGCCCAGAGCCCGTTTCTGCACTCCCCTGCACCAACCTTACTCCTCAGCTCCCTGAGGTTGCAGCAGATGTTAAAAACTAAAGTTGAAACCTTTAAGCTGTAATGAAGGAGTTCACAGGGTTCATAATCCCAGTATCCCACCCCAATTCTCCAGTGATCCCGCTGAAAGCTTTCAAATAGTCCTCAGCACTAACACGGTGCAGCTCGTGTTGAACACACTGATCTGCCCACGATTACCCTCGGCTGCTGTAAAACAATCTCACTCCTCGAGTGAATGCAGGCTGCAGCAACAATGGTGTTATTGACTTGTTGCTCCGGCTCTATTTAGTTATTACCCTTGGGGCCACAATCAATAGACTCTGCACCAAGTCAGCCTAATAAATCCCAGGCTCTCACTGGAGGTTTGCCAGAAACGGCAAGAAAATCTATGGCAGGGAAACACTTAGAGTGCGAAGACAGAGAAAGCTGCACTGACAGCTGTATAAATTAATTAACAAGGAACTGTTTATTCTTCTAAAAGATCAGATTGCACATTTATCATCATTGAAGAAGTCACAGACGATCACAAAAGTATCTGGTGATATATTTTTAAAACCCACAAATTTGGAGGAACACATACACGAGAGAGAGACCTGTGTCCTATGGCAATTATTTCTTTCTTTATTACGTTTTCAATTACTCGATATATCTGCCTTCTGAGCACTAGTTCTGGCCAGTCTATTATTTCCAGCTTATTTGGACTAATGCAGTCTGCCTTGATAATTCTTTAAGCTTGTGGTTGAAATAGTCAACACGATAAAAATGAACTGTTGATCATTAACATTTGTTGTGCTTTGGGATTTTTTTTTTCCCCCTCTGCTGTTAGGAATTTGAATCCTGCTTGTAATGCAGCAGTGGAAGGAAAAATGCTTTAGGTGATAGAAACACTAAAAGGTCAGTGAAAACAAATGCCAGGCTATTTCAGATCATTGCAAAAGAATTCTCGGGTAGTTCCTTACTTAATAAGCAAACGGTGTGTAGATTTAGTGCCAGGGACCCAGGATCCTACAGCCTTAAGACATATTGAATTAAACTTGGGCCCGCTCTGGGACAGCACAATCATCTCCCACAGATTGAAAACAAATATAAGAGATCAGTGAGGCTCTTGGAGTCTATTTGCTACTGCAGTGGTACCTTAAAGAATCTTCAGGCAAAACTTTTTTTTTTTTTATCCCAACTCTATCCATGCTGGTATAGAATCTGTAACTTGATGAGAAAAGGTCTTTCTAAATGCTGTCGTTTAGGTTTTTAAATTCAGGAGTGGAGGTGTTAGAAATGGTCTTTAAACAGAATCACAAGACCCAAGCTCAATATCATTCAGCCAACTGACTGAAGTTCAGTGAGAGTCTATTAGGGACAAGGCACTGAAGCAGCCATTGACTGGTGGTGACAGAGGCGTCATTGTTCTCAGGCGTCGAAAGCTGATTTCATTGCTTCGGTCTAGCCTGGGATATGTCAGCCCTGTTGCATGTTAACACACTCCTGTGAACACAAAAGAGCACAGCGATCCCTTCAAACATGTACCCTTGAACTTGACAGGTCCTCAGGAGGGGGGACTTCTCCGCGCACACACACAAAATCTGTTTCATTCTGGGACTGCTAATTGTGTTGTCCCAATAATTTATTGCCTCTTCTAAATGGTTTCCAGGTAATAAGAGTTAATTGACTCAAGTGACTTTCATCCGTTGCAATTATCTCCTAATACTGTACATTAGGCCCATGTATGTTCTGTTAATCAGGTCAAATATGTCACTTGAATAGATGCATTAAAAAAAAAGGTGGAACTTAAAATCATCACCCTAAACTTATTTCTAAATATGCTCACATGAAGTTGTTCATCCTCAGATTAATTTACTACCCTAAGCCTGACTTGGCTTTCCCCACTGGGGAGACTGGTCAGAGCTGTCAGACTCGGAGTTCACCTCCTTCACTCCCATCTCCTTTGTAGTGAGAAGACCAAAGTTCAGTGGAGGAAATGGTCATTCTGGGGTGGCTCCTGGATGGTCAGTTGCAGAGGCAGGCCCAGGTCATGGATATCCCGCCATTTCTTTCTGGCATCCTGAAGTGAGGAGAACCATAAGAACCTTCCAGAAAACCCAGATGCCTTTGTATCTCTGCACCAGCCTGTTTTGGCCTCTCTTTCCCCAACACAATAGCTCCTGAACTGTTTCTCTGGTGCCCTCAGCTCCAAACCTGAATGCTGAGTCTCTTTTTGTGACAGTTTCTCCAACACCCTCCACATCAAAATGTTGCAAGTTCCCCGGCCTCAGTGCCAAATGGCATGAGCATTAGGTGTCCTGCTCTGCAGCTACTCAGAGCCTCGTCTGAGTGTCTCTGACCCCTAGCTGTCTTCTTTTGCCAAATAAGGGAGTTGCATAGAAGATTCCTAAGGGCTCTTCCTCTCTGCTCTGGCCTTCTGTGATTATATCAGTGGCTACTCATTAGTTATTGTGCCTTGTCATGTTTGCATAGCTCTTCTTACATCTCCGAATATCTTCACATCCACTGGTTCTGCTGCCCACCCCAGATAAGATATTAGATCCTGGCAACAACACTATGCCTTCACCCAAAGGCAGGGCACCACTGGAAGGAATTTCAGGCCCAGGGGTAAATCTCAAATCACACCCTCTTGGTCCTCTCTTCCCACATTTAGAACGCACTGGATGGGCAATCACTTGGTCCTATGGCTACAAATTTTCTTTCCAATCAACTGTATCCTGCCAGATACTGAAGCCACCATTTGCAACAGTGAGATGTGCAGAGGGTGAACACTTTCTAAGCACACCCTTAGCCAAGTTGAGGTGTGTCCAAGTATCATTCTTTCCCAAGACTTCCCGTGATTAATGATCTGGATGGAGGAATGGGTTGAGCACAGCGTAGTTTATGAGGCAGGTTTGTGCTTCTGGGATTTGTGGTTGTGTGGAACTCCAGGGTTCTGGCCTCTATGATCTGAAGCAGCAGAGACACAGTTGGTCTTTGGTGTGCTCAGTGGTACAGTTGGGAAGAGGAGTGTGATAAGTATGAACATGCATGCTTCGTGTGGCAACTAGACACCAGGTACGATGTGCTTTCCCAAACCTTGGAAAAACTTCCTTTGATTGATTCAATAAGACTAGGAATTTGATGTTACTATCTTATTTTAGAGATAAGAAAACTAAGGCTCAAAGAGGTTAAGTGACTTGCCTAATGTCACAAGGGTCACCAAGAATCAGCTCCTAGACTTCTGAGAGCAAGGTCAATTATCTTTTTATTACATCCTACTTCTGCCCAAAAGGCCCAGAAATGGTAGGGAGGTAAGAGACATGTATAAGGCTGGGCATGATGGCTCACACCTGTAACCCCAGCACTTTGGGGGGCCAAGGCAGGTGGATCATGAGGTCAGGAGTTTGAGACCCATCTGGCCAACATAGTGAAACCCCATTTCTACTAAAAATACAAAAAATTAGCTGGGTGTGGTAGTGTGCACTTGTAATCTCAGCTATTCAGGAGGCTGAGGCAGAATTGTGTGAACCAGGGAGGCAGAGGTTGCAGTAAGCCAAGATTGTGCCACTGCACTCCAGCCCAGTGAGAGTGCAAGACTCCGTCTCAAAAAAAAAAAAAAAAAAAGAGAGAGATACATGTATAAATTAAGGTGATTAAATTACTACCTTATTGGTAATTATTTCATCTACTCAATGGGCACACTTTATGAGTTTTAGAGTTACACTCTATGGTTTGCAGACTAGAGTTTCTTGAGCTAAATGGCATTTGATTGCTGAACTCCACCCTGTTCTGCTTTGAATGACCTATGCCAGTCGGTCAGTTCTGTTCTGACTAATGGGTTTCCAAGGTGGACTGGGCTGAGCTGTGTCTTGGTGATGACCACATCAATCCACAGTTCTTTTTCTTCCTTCAAAAACATGGCTGTACAACTAGACATCCACAAGCAAAAGAAGACAGTTGGACCCTTACCTCACAGCATATATAAACATTAAGTCAAAATAGATCAAAGACCTAAATGAAAGAGCCAAAATGATAATTCTCTTAGACAATAACAGAGTGGTAAATCTTGTGGTGTGGGTTTTAACAACAGACTCTTAGATGTGACACTGAAAGTTCAAGCAACAAAAGAAAATAAATTGGACTTAATCAAAATTAAAAACTTTTGTGTTTCAAAGGACACTACCAAGAAAGTAAGAAGACATGCTGTAGAATAGGAGAACATGTTTGCAAATCATGTATACAATAAGGCATATCTGGACTATATTAAAAAACTCTTACGATGTAGTAATAAAAAGACAACCCCAATTAAAAAGTGAGCAAAGGATTTGAGTAGACCTCTCCAAAGACGACATAAAAGTGACCAATAAACACATGAAAACATGCTCAATATCATTAGGATTAGTGAAACGCAAATCAAAACCACAACGAGATACCACTTCTCATCCACTAGGATGGCTAGAATTGAAAAGTCTCATAATCGTGAGTGTTGGCGAGCATATGGAGAAATCAAAACCTTATGGTGCTGGTGGGAACATAGTACAGCTGCTTTGGAAAGCAGTTTGCCAGTTCTTCAAAAAGTTGAACATAGAGTTACCATTTGATCTAGCCAATCCACTCCAAGGTATATATCTAAGAGAAATAAAAACGTATGTCCACACAAAAACTTGTACACAAATGTTCATAGCAGCCAAATGTTCACAACGGCCAAAAGGCAGAAACAACCTAATTGTCCACTGCCTGAAGAAAAGAATAAATAAAACATGGCATGGTATATCCATACAATGGAATATTATTTGATCATAAAGAAGGAATAAAATACTGACAATGTTATAACTTAGTATAATATAAAATATACTAAGTGGAAGAAGTTAGTTACAGAAAAATCACATACTCTATGATTCCATTCATATGAAATGGTCAGATTAGGCATATCTATAGAGAAAACAGATTTGTGATTGCATAGGGCTGGAGAAATGAGGGGATTGAAGATGATAGCTAAAAGGTACAGGGTTTCCTTTTGAGGTGATAAAAAGGTTCTAAAATTGACTATGATGATGGTTACATATATCAGAGTATACTTTAAAATACCCATTGATCTGTATACTTTACATGGGTGCATTGTAGGTTTCGTGAATTATATATCAATAAAGCAGGTACCAAAAAAAAAAAAAAAAAAACCCCAAAACTCCCTGAAACAATGAAAGTACAAGCAGCTCTTGCACAGCTGCTTTGCTGCGGAGCGAGCAAACCCTTCCTCCCATTCCTTCCCCAGTTCCGATGGTCGGCTTCATGTGGGCAGGGGTACTGCTCATTTCAGAAGTGCTTTCCCCATTCATCCCTTGCAGGGTGGAGAGAAGGAAAAATGGCGATGAGAACGGACTCATTTCTGTGCACGTGCTGCCTGCCAAGCTCCACACTGAGTGTTGTACAGAAATGATCTCATTTAGCTCTTCCAACTGCTCTCTGAGGTAGGTGCTACTTTTATCTCCATTTAAAGATGAGGAAAATTCTGTAAGGTCAGACAGCTAGTAAGCGGCAGTGCTTATGAGCTGGGTTTGAACCCAGGTCTACCTGACTTCGAATCTGGGCATATATGAACCTTGGTTACATGAGGCATTGCACTAGAAAGGGCGCCTAAGTGTGTGCTAATGCAAGCCATCCCTTCCTTGGGTCCTGGGGAATCCCAAAAGCATCTCCTTTCAAAGCAACTCAAAGTGTTTCTGGGAGAGCCAGAAGCGTCTTTAGAGAGAAGGTATTAGTCCTATCTGTCCTGTTTATTTCTAAACACGTCATTTGAAAATGGGAGAAGGGTCACGTTTTCCCCTGCAGCTGACATGTTGAATATCATCTTTAACCCTATTGGTTTCTGAAAACCAGTGTGTGGTTAGGAAGAAACCTACTGGGTGAGTTTTAGGGAGATATTTCTACAAACGTGGCAGAAGCAGGGTGTTATAAGATTTAACGATGGCATTAATTTTCTTTTTAAGAAAACATTTGGAATTAATCTCTTTTGTTCATGAGGCTGCATCTTTCAGCCAAATTTTTGTTTTCGTGTCATATTGGACAGACTACGTGAGTTTAACACTTTCAGACAGTATGCCTGCCTCTGCCATTAACTTCCTGTGTGATCTTAGGCCAGTTACTTGCCGTCTCTGGGTACCAGCAGCCAGTTGGAGTCCAATAACTGTGGAATACAAGCGTCAATCATGTAATAAGAGTAAGCTGGATCCGATCAGAGGTCGCCAACTGGCAGCCCATTGCCAGATTCTGCCTACAGATGTGTTGGTTTGGCCTGCTTGGTTTTTAATAATAATAAAATCCTTGCCAACATTAACAAATGGGAAGATTTGTAATCCAGAATGCAGGCATTCTGAAAACTCCAAATGATATGACCCCAGAGGGCCTACATGCCCCCATGGCAACCAAGGGGTGGATTCTGAGAAGCCTCTTGGATAGGGTGCTCCCTCTCCTGTTCTCCTCATCACCTCCTGGCCTGTTTCATCCACTGTGGTGCCCACCTGGTTCCTAGGGTATGCAAGAATGCCACCTCTGAACTGGGTCCTTTCCCATATTCCTACCTGCTCTTTCTCCAGGCTATGCTCTCAGCTTTGCGGTGTTGCAACAGGAAGGTAAAAGAAGTGAGACCCCTTGGATGCTGCCAGATACCTTTCTAGTCCTATGCAGAGCAATGGGATGCATGCATTGGCGCCAATATCATCTCTAAGAAAAGCCCTTGAAATGACATTGGCTTGCAATCCTGATCTCACACTCAGAGCAGAACCTAAGGGAGATACCCGGAGGGCATTTATACCTCACCAAGACTCCACCTTGCTGGGAACCTCCAGCTTATGGAGGGGTGGTGCAGCCTGGCATGAACTAGGAGGCTATTGTTGGCAAGTCTGGCTTATCCAAGACCTAAAGATAGGGAAATTCCATGTTTTCATCTAATAGTCCAAATGGATTTGGACTCTAAGTCAACTCACTTTCTTCCCTGTGAGAATGAGAGATAAACAGACCCTGCAGATGAAATGACAAAGCCCTCCCTGACTCCACCAGAGGCAGTGGAGAATCCTTCCACATACATGAAGGGCTCTTTCTAGCTGTGATAACCTTGTAATGAGGCCCTGAGACAGCCACGCCCTGCGTCAGGGTATAAGCAAGACCTGTTGTCTGTGTTCTGAAGTCAGCAGGGCTGTGGTGATGATCTGGGTTTCCAATTTACTTGTGGATGTAATTAATTGCAAATTTTAGCTGTCCCTGATTCACACAAAATTTATTTGGGCTGTGCATGTTATTTCCCTTTGCTAGCGCTTCCAAGTTTTTCTTTAAAGAAATGAGTAACCGTCAGTCCTAAAAGGTCAGAATTAACTTCCTAATGGGTTTGGGTTTTAAACAAAACAAAACAAACAAACTTATTTTGAAATAAATTTAAACTTAAGAGAGAAGTTTAGAGAAAAATGAGTTCCTATACCCTTCACAGAGATTTACTAATTATTTTGCACCATGGGCTGCACCATTCTGTTTGTATAAACGCGTATTTCATTGAGAACGATTTGAGAGTCAGTTACAGACATGTGGGTCAGTGATTCTAACATATTTACCCAAACCAGGAAATGTAATAATGATCTAATACTCACATGGAGACCACGGCCTGTGTTGTCAATTGCCCTAGTAATGCTCTTTATTGCTTTCCCCACCCTCACCCCTGTTCCAGGATTCAACCTGGGATCACGAACTGCACTTAGTTTTCTAGTTGTCATGCCTCTTTGGTTTCTTTTAATCTAAAATCCTAATTGGTTTCTGAAGATGCTTTCTTTGTGGCATTGGAGAACCAGAACAGAGGTTGAGGGTAGAAACATACAAAAAAAAAAAATAAAGAAAAAACCCAAATGTAAGGGGTGACACTGGTAGACGATCGTGGGGGAATACCAAATGTTCCCTTGGACTGTAGCAGTGGCCCCAGGAATTGCATCATATGCTTAAAGTCGAGAAGGCCAACTTGCCAAGCTAAGAGTCTTCTATTTTGGTCTTATGCTTTCTTCCAGAGACAACTGCCACGTCCTGCTCTATTCACCCTAAGCGTCTCCAGAAAGAGCCTTGTGGAGCAGTAATTACATTTCCAGGGTGGCAGAGGCTCTTTCTCTTAAGCCTTGTGTCTCTCAAAGCATCTAAATCATTCCATTATACCAGAACAATGGATCCTCACACTCGTCAGCCAATTTGTTTTAATTATGTAAATCACTTCATTCTCTTTTCCAATATCTGCAGGGAGCTGCAAGCCACTGAAGGTCAAAATCGGATGTGGAATATGTGAGGCAGGGACAGAGAGGGGTGGAGGGAAGCCTGGCTTGGTCCTGAAGGTCACCTATCACATGAAGTTGGGAAGAAGAAGATGGGAGCACAGAAGTCCAGGAAAGACATGAAGATCCAAGGGGGAAGTAATATGTGTCCTGCT
Source organism: Cebus imitator (assembly GCF_001604975.1). Classification (NCBI taxonomy): domain Eukaryota; kingdom Metazoa; phylum Chordata; class Mammalia; order Primates; family Cebidae; genus Cebus; species Cebus imitator. The sequence continues at coordinate 1,103,963 of NW_016107815.1, read as the reverse complement.
TCTGTGACACTAGTGCCTCTGGGGCACATGGTGGGAAGCATGGTGATAAATTTCAACTGCGATTCTGGGTAGAGCAGGCCCCCCAACAGATGTCGCTTCCTCATCATATCCAGACTGAGAGACACCCACACACCTGCAGGTCACCCTCCCCAAGATGCCTGATGACAAGACTGGTCCTAGGAAGGGGTGGAGGGCCCAGAACATTCTGGTCTTTATACCATCTCACCATGCCTTACATGATGGCAAGTTATTTCCCTTCTAGCCAACTTAAAATAAGTTGGCTAAATCCCAGCACTTTGGGAGGCTGAGGCAAGTGCATCACAAGGTCAAGAGGTCGATGCCATCCTGGCCAACATGGTGAAACCCCATCTCTACTCCTAAAATACAAAAATTAGCTGGGTGTGGCGGCGCATGCCTGAAATCCCAGCTACTTGGGAGGCTGGGGCAGGAGAATCGCTTGAAGCAGGAAGTCGGAGGTTGCAGTGAGCCAAGATTGTGCCACTACACTCCAGCCTGGCAACAGAGTGAGACTCCGTCTCAAAAAATAAATAAAAAAATAAAAAATAAAAAATAAAATAAGTTGGTTAAATGTCCTATTGGTCTTCAAACAATTTTAAAAATTATTATTTTTAATTGCAACCAAGAAAATTGGGAGAATACAGAGAAACAGAAAGAAAACAAGGAAGGAAGGAACAAGGTAGGCAAGCAGGCAAGACCTTTTAGTTGAAAACTCACACATAAGCATTTAACATTAGGGAGTTTGTCCTCCCCTTGCCCCCGTATATGCCATGCTGTTACTAGTTTATGCCCTCCTGTTTTCAGAACTGGCACAGATATATTTTACACAATACACTAGAATGGTTTCTCTCCTTGTGCTTTTAATCTGACAGGTTTTACTTGATATTCAGCACTGAATAGGCACTTACTTCCTTTTAGGCACCAGGTCTGCAATTAGGGTTTGCTGCCTCCAGGGAAAGAAGGGACTTAGGGAAGCAAAACAGACAAATGGGTGAATATGGGTTCTGAGCTCAGACCATCTGGATTCAAATTCCAGGATCCCCACTTACTGTTTTATGACTTTGGGCCTTGGCTTTACCATCTGTAGAAGGAGATGATAAAAGTACTTACCCAAACATTGCGGTGAGAATTAAAATGCGATAACACATATAAGAGCTTAGCACAGTACCTGACATACAGTAAGGCACTAAATAAATGCTAGCTCTTACTATTATTCCAATATGGATTGAAAAGTCAACTTTAAGCCACAGATTCTGACACTGATGAAATTATTCCCCTTTTACAGAATAAAAACTCATACGGCTAAGAAATCAGTAGCTTTAAACTCTGCTTTAAAGGATACGTACTGTATATGGAGCGAGATTTGAAGAACTCCTGAATGTAATATTGCTACGTTTTTCTCACTAAACTACCATTGGCATGGATCTTATTTCCTCTTTCCCTTTATAGCTTCAAAGAAAGAAATCCTTGGCTTCCATCTAATCCAAGTTACCTGCCAGTAAACCAGTCTCACAACTTCTTAAAGCACTTACACATACTTAGAATACTTGTGCTATGCTAAATTTCCTTTGCCTCCAGCTAACTAAGGAAAAGGTTTATGAAGATGCATACAAGACGTGTTTTCTAGCACCCCTGCTAAAAGTCATCACTTTCTCTTCTTTACAGTAGGAATCCAATGAGAGATTTTAGTTCTTTGGACCATAGGATTCCTTGAGCATTTTTTGCTAATCTGAAGCAAGTATTTGTCTCTCCTCTTTGAAGAACACTAGCCTTTCTTCCAAGGAGAATCTGGTTCCTGATTTTCCTATTGACTATTAATTTGAATGCAATAGTTTCCTCTTCAAGTGACGTTGCCTGGAGCAACCAGCAGGTAAGAATCAGACACCAAGTGTTTACAGAAAAAGCTTCTTTCCAACTAATAAATCTAAAATTATATTTGAACCTAAGTTTATACATAGCTCCTAATTGAATTTAGCAAAGCTTATAAACAAAAAATTAAAGTAATTCTATAATTTTTTTTTCAATCTTAGAAAGTACTGGCTACCATGTATTGAGCTTTACATTATTTACGTTTAATTTCCATACTTGGTGCATTGCTTGTAGTCAGTCTTAAACTCTGACTTTTGTTTCTTTCCATGGAATGCCTTCTTTATTGCCTGATGTCTCCTTTTATGTTTAACCTTGTCAAAATGCCTTAACATTCCTCAGCATGTCCTACTACACCTACAGGTCTGGCCCTGGCCTCATACCACTCTCTCCTTTCTCTTGCTTCTCCAGACACACTGGCCTAGCTCTGTCTCTTGTCCTCTGCCCACTTTCACCACAGGGCTCTTGTACAAGTTCTTTTCTGTGATAGGAGCATCTAGGTAATGCCTTCACATCTCAGCTCAGGCATCACTTTTTCATCAACCTGCCTTGGCCTCCTGTCAAAAATCTCTAGACCACAGGTTCTCCAGATGTGGTCTCTGGACAGGCATCATCAGCATCACACAGAGGTAGGTTAGACATGCTGATTCTCAGGCTCCACTCAGCCCTACTGAATCAGAAACTCTAGGGGTAGGGCCCAGACATCTGGGCTTTGTTTTAACAATCCCTCCAGGGGATTCTGGTGCCTGGTGAGTTTGGGAATCATTTGCCTATCATCTGGTCCCACTGCATCATGAAGCTCTCCTTCATAACATTCATCACAATTACTTTCAAAGTCGTGTGATTATTTGATTAATGTCTGTTTTCCCCACTATACTAAGGGCAGAAACTGTGTCCCTTTTGCTCACCATTTCCCCAGCACCTAGCAGTGTTTAGCACATAATTGGTATTCAATAAATATTTTTCAATAAATTAAACATAAATATATTGCATAAAAGGAAAAACAGGCCAGGCAAGGTGGCTGGTGCCTGTAATCTCAGCATTTTGGGAGACCAAGGCAGGTAGATCACTTGAGGCCAGGAGTTCAAAACCAGCCTGGGCAAAATGGCAAAATCCCATCTCTACTAAAAATACAAAAATTAGCTGAGTGTAGTGGTGAGTGCCTGTAATTCCAGTTACTTGGGAAGCTGAGACAGAATTGTTTGAACCTGGGAGGTGGAGGCTACAGTGAGCCGAGATTGAGCCACTGCACTCTGGCCTGGGTGACAGAGCCAAGACTCCGTCTCAAAAAAAAAAAAAAAAAAGATACGAACTGGCAATTTACAAAGCAAGAAATAGAAATGGTATTTTAGCATGCTCAGATTCACTCAGTAAACCAGGAAACAGGTACAATAATATGATGTCATTTCCCTTTCACTTGTCAAGTTAACAAAGATGAAAGGCAATTATAATACCCAACCAGGACATGGTGATCACTGCTGTTGTAGGAATGTGGGTTTGAGCAGCTTTTCTGGAAAGTAGTTTGGGATCATTCTGAAAAATTTAAAAGACCCAGCAATGCCACCTTTAGTCATTAACTCTAAGGATATATTAGTACATCTGCACACAGGTATATGTATGTACAGGAGTGTAAATTATATAACATGGTTAACTCTAATTTTAAAATAATGCAAATATTCACTAACAGAGATTTGTATGAGCAAACTGTGGTGTACTGATGACACCAGCTACCATGCAGACGACAAAAATAATGATGCTAAGATGAATTAACTGATGTGGAATTACCCATGATCACAGTGCTAACATTAACCAGGATCACGATACTAAGTAAAATGAAAAAGCTCAACTTAATTGAAAATTTACATTTATACATGTATATACCCAGAGAAAAATGTCCAGACAGATATTCAGCAAAAGCACTACTGATGGTGTGAGTATGGTGGTCTTTATTTTCTTCACAATTCCCTATAATTTTCTAATTTTTAAAATACATCATTCTATATAAAATAAAGAATTAACAACATTTTAAACACCACGTTGGCTTAAGCAAAATATAGCAAGGAAGGCAAAGCACTTTTGTAAAAACAGAACCAACTGAAGATAATTCTCAAAAGATGACTCTTGAATTATTCACTATTTTGGGTTAACCACACTCTAAGTCTTCTCCATTTCCACAGAAAACCAAGAATTGCCTGCAACTGGCTGCAGTGATTGACATATCAAGTATTGTAGGCACTGATTGGGGTTAAGTAGTTGGTTACTGACCGCATGCACGCAAACCACATCCCAAAACTGCAGGCACAGGAGAGATAAGATCCCTACCCTTAACTAAGGATTCCAGAGGGCGCCGTGTCCACGAATGGGACTGCCATCCTCAATGTATAGGTTGGGCATCAGTCTGTTGAGAATCTCTAAACAACTCCCAGGGACGCTGGAGACAGTCACTGCAGGCATAACTGTAAACATTTAAAATCTTTCCTTCCACCTCTCTCTTTTTCTCTCCCTGAAACCCTACACATTCTTGGGATGCTGTTATCTGGAGAGGGTGCTGTGGCATGACTCAGATGGATAAACCGATTGAAATCAGGGGATGGTTGTATAAGTATGCCAATGAAGCAGTGTCTGAATTTGCCACATATTCTTTGTGTTACATGGCAGTGGGCAGTAAAAGGGTGGGGCTAGAGGTCAAAGGAGGAAACTCAATGACCTTGATGCGTATTTTAATAAAACAACACCTGAGAGCTAAATGGAGGTGAAGGATAAAATAAGTCCTAACCAAAGAGAGCTTATGTCAATATAATGTACAAAACTCCCAAACACAGGGCTCTGAAGTCTCACAACTCAGCGAAGCAGCGCTCTAACTGCCACCAGGCCATTAAATTTACTCCTCAGGGCCGCAAAGCAAGGCAACATGCTCTTAGCACAAACAGGTAGAACAGAATCAAGAACTCAATTCAATCTCATCACCTTAGTGCAGGTGTGGCATGTAAAATGATGCCTGGAAGTAAGACTTGTAACAAAGGTCAGTGGTACATTCTAAGTCACCAAGAGGCCATATGCTCGGTCATTCATTCTCCACTCACTGAAGTGGCACCACTAATAGGCTTCTGAGTCCAGTGCCAAGTGGCAGGGACTGTCTGGGTATGCAGTTTTTGGTGCCAAAAGGCGGGGGTTGAGGCTATGCAGAAACATCCTTCAGCTGTGGCTCTTGTTGTATATATTTTTAAAACTAGCCTCGGCCCAGATCTTTTGGTGGTGCTGAGCTGGATTAGTGAGATTTAACTGTCTTGATCCATGACAAGTATGTGAGACATGGCCCTGAAGCCCAAAGGGAACTGCTGTCCAGGCCCAGCATGGAAATCAATTCTGGAAGTAGCTGGGAGGGAAAGTCAGCCACATTTTCAAAAAAACGTTCATTTTCAGGCGGTAGTGATAGCCTCATATTCAGTACCTCTCTTCCGGGTAGATATTAATGAGAAATTGGAATATGGAAGCTAATGACTGCATATCCTTGCATAATTACAATGACCTGTAGTCCTTCTTCAATGCCAAATTAGCTGATTAAAATTAGTTAGTCCTGTTGAAGTTACAATATCCTCACTCAAATCTCCTGCCCAAATATACTTGCAGAAACTAATATTTAAAGATGGATTAGGAAAATCCAAAAAGCACCCAGTTTCTAATACAGGGCCAAAGTAATTTCAAACTCACTTTAGAAAGCTTTAACTATGGCTTCTATACAAATTTGTAGGAACCTTTTTGTCTTCATGTTTCTGGATTACTATCTGCTTTCCATTCAGGAGAAAAAAAAAGTTCTCAGCCTAGATTTGTCCAACTTCACTCCTGATATCACTTTTTTGGATCTTTTTTGGCCCTCGCCCTTTATATCGTGCAGCTACAGAGCTGCATCTGAAACACTGGCTCTAGCATCCCCATGAGCCTAACTGTAGAGAAGGGGGCTGTGGCTCTTGAAGCCACATGAAATAAGACCTACAGACACCGTGATACCAGCGCTTGGCCACCCCTCGGCTGAAATACCGTATTTACCCAGCAATGACGCTTTCCCATCCATTTTTATTTAAGAGAGACTTTAAATAAAATCTAGTAAATAAAACTGTAATGTATCCAGTGCGACAACTGTCAAAGAACAGCCATTTAACTTCGTTGGAGAGGATGGCAGAATAAAGCATAATGCTGTCCAGGACTGCAGCAAATAGTTCACTGCAAAAGACTTTATTTACTGAGAACACAAAGTAAATATTCAGAGAATGAAAGAAGATAGTTCTTATGGCAAGAACAAGATTGCTACATGTGTAGAGATACACAAAGATACATAGACTGGTATATACATACATTAATATATTCATATACATATATACAGAGAAAGAGAGAGAGAGAGAGACAGACAGAGAAAGAGGAGGGAGAGGAGGAGGGAAAGTGACCAAGCACTGGTCACAAATACAGCTACAGAATCAACAGTTTCCAAACTCAATTGTGTAAAATCGAACTTACTTTTCTAGCTTATAGGATTAAAACTGGATTTTAAGCTAGAGGTAACACATTGCATTGACATTAAGAATAACATCAGGCTGTGTAAATATTTTTTTTAAAAGAAACTGTGGCATTATTAGTGAGAGTAAGACATAACTGTTATGTTTAAGGAAAGAAAGCCTTTATTTGTTCCCTATACAATCATAACTCAATCAAGCAAACAAGGCTTTTTCCTCCCCTCAAGCCACCATTATAATGGCAGTTTTGTGTAAGCTCCTTGTTTGTACAAAAGCCTGACGATATAGTCTTGAGGGGTAATCCTAAGGCTGTTAGACTGAAATTAAAACAAACCTAACCAGTAGATCTGTGTTTTCCAGAGAGCTCTATTTAAGAGGGCCATGCTGATTATACCAGAAGATAAGCCCCACAGAATCTAAGGGTGATCACTTCGGCAAACATGGGCATGGCATTGTAATGTTCAGCTTTTCACCTCACCAAAGAGCAAAGATCTCACAAGCACTTTGTTAAGAAGCAGCGGAATCCTCAAGACATACAGCCTATGATATGCATGAGCCTGAGTAAGAGGTTGACTTTAATTTTTTCAGCCTTGAAAATAAAAAAAGGTTTAATGCTCACGTATAAAACTGGCTCAATGATCACTAAAATAAAGCACTGCTGACAAGGGTTCTGTGTCCTAGCTCTGCATTCTTAAATCAAATGTGAATTTATACATCAACAAACATCTGTATGTTGGTTTTGCTTTTTTTTTTTTTTTTTTTT
>NW_016107815.1:1093620-1096508 GCF_001604975.1 Cebus imitator | reverse complement strand
ATATTTTGAGAGACAGAGAGAGAGAGACCACATTCACATAATTTTTATTAAAGTATATTGTTATAACTGTTCTGTTTTATTCTTAGTTATTGATGTTAACCTCTTATTATGCCTAATTTATAAATTAAACTTTATCATAGGTATACATGTACAGGGAAAAACAGCATAAATAGGGCTTGGTACTATCCATGGTTCAAGCTTTCAGGCATCCACTGGTGGTCTTGGAATGTATCCCTATTGGATAAGGGAGAACTACTGTGTTTGAAATTGTTCAACCATCTATTTCTACCTCCCTAGATTCTAGTTCTTTGTGAGGACTCCTGCATATTTTTCTGTGTTTTTATCTTCCCTATCCCTCTTCTTCATTTCTGGCTCTTTGCAACCCAGGCTGAGATGGTTCCACTATTCCCCATTGGAAATTGACGGGAATTGTTCTCCCATCCCGCCACTTCTCAGCTGTGTGTTTTTGTTTAATTACAGCATCCACATTCAGTCACCACTCACTCTGAGAAGAGGTGGGGCTGGTTAGACCCTGAAATGTACCGGATGTCTTCTGATCCAGGCCGACCTGGAGTGCTGGAACAGTGAGCCATCGGCGGCGATGAGGGACTTTTGGGGTTCGGGGTGGTGGGTGGAGAAGGACAGGTGGGAACTTCCGTGGGAGTAGACAAGCATGCAGTTCCTTTGAATCTGCTTCTTGAACCAATAAAACAAAATTCCTTCATACTTTGTGTAGGTGTTATGGTAGACAGGGAGGATTTCCTGAATTCAGATGGCTCTTTGCAAGCTTGAGACCGGAGAAAAGCAGCTTTTTTAGAAGTGTTTTGCAATTGAACTCTGTCCGTTGTTTGTTTCCAACAAAAACACTTTCTAAAGCAGTGTCACCAAACATTGGTTTAGCAGGGCATGTGAGCAAACTCTGTACGCTCAGGGAAATAAGAAATGGGTTTTATTAAGTTTATTAGCAGCTCAAAACATGATACTTCAACAGTGGGAGGAAAGTGATCCACCCACACAATTTGACTGGAATGAGCATTTGGCTTTAACCACAGCTCATAAGTGAAACCTAAAACCTAGTTTTCCATCTGAAGACCTTTGGGGTCCATTTTTACACTACCTTGATCAAACCAGGAATGAAAGTTCAAGCTGGCTTCCTCTGGTGGAGGGTCCTGGAGTTTCTCCAGTCACACCTCTCCACATCAGCGTTGCCTCTGGCTTCTTTTTCCCTCTCACTGTAGTGGAACTTGGCTCCCAACCAACGATGTATTTCTACCAATCAGATGCCACCAAAGACCTCCCCTCTGGTAGCTGGCTGGGGTAGGGAGGCAGGAGAGGCCTGGAAGGGAACAGGGCCGGAGACTCATCTCTGAGGCCGTTTTTACAGCAAAGGGTGTCATTGGTGAGCTCAGCTCCAAGCCAAGATAAAAGGCTCATATCATTTCTCTTTAAAGCATGAGCAGCAGGTAGGCATCTTTGCAATGATGCATGGCCAGGGGCTGGGCCACCCATAAACACCTCATTCAATCTTCACCACCACTCTTGGAGGGATCTTCTATTATGATCTTCCTTTTACAGAAGATGAAACAGACTCAGTAAGCAAGGTGACTCGCCCAAGGCCACACAGTGGTGAATGGCAGGGCCAGAGCCTGATCCCACAGCTCTCAGCCTAAGCCCTTGCCCTGGAATACTGTGGGCCAGCCTTTGTGGCTGCAACCAGCACTTCCTCCTGCAGCACTGGGTCTTGGATGTCTTGCCCTGGAATCACTTTGGGGTGCGTTTAAAAATGTAGATTCCTGAACCCCATGCCACAGGTTCTGATGGAGTGCATCTAGGATGGGGTCCAGGAGTCTTTCTTTTTAATCTGTACCCAGGTGATCCTAAAGTAGACAAATGTTTGTGGATCAAAGAACTAAAGCTTGAGAGTGGGGGTAGACATAGGTGGTGGAGTTGCTAGGCCTGAGCTGGCAGAGATAGAGAGGTACTCCTTAGAGATGATGAGAAGGAAGGGCAAGCTGGGGCTTTTGAGAAAATGTGAAGTAATATGGGACTCTAAGACTACACCACCCTGTGCAGGGCCTGCTTCCTCCATGAGCCTTCCTGTTCATGCTGATCTTGAAAGCTTCTCATTGCACAGATTTCTGCAGGTTCAGTGTGGGTCCTACAGTCACATGCTACCTTATTTTACAGGTAGTTATTGCAGAAATGCTATTTGCAAATATATGTCTGACTGAAATAAGTGACAATGCTTACATGCAAAGATGCTCAGGGCAATGTTATTTATAATGATGAAAAATCATAAACAAAATATCCAGCAAAAGATTAAACTCTGCAGACTCCTAAACAATAGTTCACAGCATATAAAATGTTCACATGCTGTCAAGTGGAAAAAGTAAACAATAATTCTATTTACATGTTTTGTAAAAAGCAAAATCAAACGACTGGAAGAAAATATATCGAAAAATTAGAATGGGTATCTTTGGGTGGCCAGATTACAGATGACTTTTATATTCTTTTAAAGTTTTTCTATTTTCTTATTCTTAAAAAGAAACATATATTCCTGTCATATTAAAAATGTCATTAAAAAAATCAAAGCAACAGGTCAGGCGTGGTGACTCATGCCTGTAATTCCAGCACTTTGGCAGGCTGAGGTGGGCAGATCACTTGAGGCCATGAATTCAAGACCAGTCTGGCCAACATGGCAAAACCCCGTCTCTACAAAAAATACAAACAATTAGTCTGGGGTGGTGGCCCACATCTGTATTCCCAGCTACTTAGGAGGTCGAGGCAGAAGAATCACTTGAACCCATGAGGTGGAGGTTGCAGTGAGCCGAGATGGTGCCACTGCACTCTAGCCTGGGGTGACAGAGCATGACTCTGTCTCAAAAAAA
>NW_016107815.1:1080861-1093565 GCF_001604975.1 Cebus imitator | reverse complement strand
AAAAAAAAAAAAAAAAAAAAAAAAAAATATCACAGCAACAAAGAAGGAGTGAGAACAAAAGCAAAGGAGCAAGCTGGAAAATGGGTCAGCTGTGTCTGGAGTAGCTACTCCTTCTCCCTCCCAGCACACATCACATAGCAATTCTGTGTCACGGAAGTTATGCTTGAGTGACTATCTCTCTGCTACAGGGTGAGGCCCAGGGCATGTCCTGCTTGGTCACCCTTGAACCTACAGTAGCTAATGGAGGCCTACACCTGGCTGCCTCTGAATTAATATTTGTTGAATGAATGAATAATGATGCATTTATTTATTTAGGCAAGGTCTCATCTGTTACCCAGGCTGGAGTGCAGCGGTGCAATCACTTTTTGTAGAGACGGGGTTTTGTCATGTTTTCCAGGCTTGTTTCAAACTCTTGGATTCAGGGATTCTCCCGACTTGGCCTCCTAAAGTGCTAGGATTATAGGCGTGAGCCATTGTGCCCGGCTGAATGATGCGTCTTAAAGAAAGCAGGCTTACATTTGCCTTTTATTGCTGGATATCTCTGTTGGCCTATTAGGGTCTAATGGAGACAACATATTTTAATGACATATTCTAGATTCATAGACCGGATTTCACCTCTCCCACTAAGCTAACAGTACCTGGAGGGCAGGGCTTACATCATATGCAGTATTTCTGAATTTTCCTGAACACCAGTGTTGGACATATAGTAGGTGTTTAATAAAGACCTGCTTTTCCAGTGGAGATCACGGCAGAAGGAAGCATGCCCGCTGAGAGGAGCCAGCCTCCTGGATGCCTCCCCTAGAGTGCAGGCAGGATTCCAGTGTTAGTCGGAGCCAGCCTGCCTAAGTGCAAATGCTGCATGGAACTGAATGGCTGATTTTGTCTGCTAAGAGAGGCAACTAGGTAGCCCGGGATCTTTATCTGCAAAAGCAGTCATGCCGTAACACACTGCCCCGCCCCACCCCTTTTGGAAAAAGATTGATAAGCATAATGATGATGTTTTAATGAGCTTAATTACACATTCCTTATGTGCTTGTGGGGTTGCCAACCAGCTAGTTCCACATCCAGCAGTTTACTTGTAATAACTTTTACCCCTTTCTTCATGCCAGGGAGCATAATTATTCTTGCGGTGATCTGGTAGTTCAGCTCTTTCTCCCTTTCCTCCCCTCCCTCTCTCTTTTTCTCGCTGTTTTTTCCCTTTCTGGGAATTAGTCTAAATGGGTATCTTTGAAAGGAGGGTGGCAGGCTGCTTTTGGTACAGTGCTTACCAAGAACCCTTTCATCAAAGAAGCTCTTGTGAGCATGCTCTGGACTTGGGCCAATCAGATCATCTTGCTGTCTGTTTCTGAAGAAAATCTGACCCTGGTATGCAAGTCAAGCCAGAGACTGCAGACAGGCTGACTGCACTCCTAGGCCAACCTGTCTTAGCTGACTGAAAAAATGCTGAAGGGAAAATTACCTGTTTGGCTCCAGACGAAATTAACATTTTTTTATATATACACACAAGTATGTTTATTATTTTTTGTTTAAAAGCGTTTGCCTATCTAATATATTCATTAACGTTATCTGGTCAGTACTTGAAACATTTTGAAATATGTGCAAATGCAATAAAGCTACAGGGCCTGGAGGCAAAATAAGATGAATTTTCTAATTAACTGACAGAAAACTGTTTTGGGATTAACGAATGGCTATTCCGTAATCTGTTTATGGGCGCTGCTCGGCTCACGGACATTTGGTCCACGTGCAGACCCTGGTAAGTTGTAAGGACCTGGATACCAAGCACTCCTTCCTCGCCACTATCCTTCATTAACCCACGATCCACCAGGAATCATGTACCAAAGGTGGATAGTGTGGTCCCCCCACCCTGGCAGATAATGGCTTCTTCCCAAACAGCATCTGCTGGGGTCTGGGGTCTGCTTTCCTAAGCAGGCATCTTTCTGCTCTGGGTGGCAGGTATGTCACAGAATTTGAAGCAAACTTATCTTCTTCTTCTTTTTTTTTGAGACAGAGTCTCTGTCACCCAAGCTGGAGTGTAGTGGTACAATGGCAGCTCATCACAACCTCCACCTCCTGGGTTCAAGTGATTCTCGTGCCTCAGCCTCCTGAGGTAGCTAGGATTACAGGTGTGTGCCACCATGCCCCGCTAATTTCTGTACTTTTAGTAGAGACAGGGTTTCGCCATGTTGGCCAGGCTGGTTTTGAACTCCTGGCCTCAAGTGATCTGCCCACCTCAGCCTCTCAAAGTGCTGGGATTATAGGCATGAGCCACTGCACTCAGCTAAGCAAACTTATCTTCTCAACAGTCTTGGAAACCTTCTCTTTGAGCCCCAGCCCCCAAATCATCTTATGAACACATTTTTGACATTTTCAGAAAAAATGAGAAATATATTTTATAGTCTCCATTGAGAGAAGTACTAATTCATTTCCTCTTTCCTAGACTCATTCTAGATTGTTGTCTTCCCTTTCCTTGGAAATCCCAGGTTTGTGGATGCTGCAAACACTCTGTGCCCCGCTGCCTGCTGGGTGCCGGGCCAGCTGCCAGGACATAGAGACAGAGACGATGTGGCCTTTGTCCTTAAGAATCAGGTTTGAAAGCCTCAGCTCTCCACGTTTGGTGATTTATTGCAGCTCTTGGTATCTGCAGAATTAGTTTGAATGCTCAAAAAATAATAAGAGTTTTATATCATTAAAGTTTTAACAATACACTGTGTGTACAGGTGAGAATTACTGTGCCATGAACTTTTTCATTGTGCTTTTCAGAATATTCCAAAATTTCTACGACGAACTTTTACTTTTGTGGATATAAAATAAGCTATTAAGAAGAAACTTCCTGGGAGCACTGAACAGGCACATTCCTGAATTCTGCAGAGAATCAGTAGAGGGACGGCAGGCTGGGCAACAGTCAGTCACAGCAGAGGGAGTCTGAATCAAAAGTGGGGGATTTTCATGAGCGGGGCAGCTTGAGGATCACAGCTGGCTTGGGCTAAGTTCCTGGAGTGTTAAATCAAGTAATAACAAAAACATGACTACATTTTACATAGGAGATTTCACAACTTCCTGACAAGTAAACAGTCCCCTTCTCCATGGTCATCCCTCCTAAGGAATGTCTACACTCTTCCTTTGTGCTTAACATTTCCCCGAAGTTTTCTTGTTTTTGCAGAGTGCAATGTCCCGAACAGAATGCCGGCTTTATTTTCTCCGGTGGTCCGGCGTATACACTTACAGCAAGTCACAGCAAGATGTTTGTGTGCTGGGTCTCTTCCTGGCTCCACAATTCCTACCTATGCTGTGTATACTGTTCTTCTTACACTTCTAGTCTCGATGGTGGAAAGGATGCTTCGAAATTCTCATGGTGGTTTGATACATTCTGACCGAAAGGTTTCTTTCCAAAAGGGGCTTTCTTTTATAAGCCCCATGAAGTCATGGATACAGGCTGAAATTGAGGCTTTCCCAACCGTGAGAGAAAGAAATATCAAACTCTTCATATGAATATATTCACAGAAAATAATCGTACTCTGCTCTTGGCGACTTCAGCTCTAGGTAGGCAAAACAGAAGTCTGGGGAAAACAAGTCTATTTTTGCTTGATCGTAGTCTCTTTTCCCTTACCAGGAGAAAATAGCTAATTTCTATCACAAAACTGTATCTCGGAGTGGCCAATGAAAACAAAGACGGAAAAAATTATTTGCAAATAGCGCATGCCATGCTATACACTATTAGATAACAGTAAGTACAGGTTTTGTCTCAAGAGCAAACAATTACCCTGGAGGGGAAATTCTTTTTAAGGAGAATAAACTCTTTCTAGGATTTGGATACTGTCTACCTTTCTGAGGATAGTAATTTTGGGAAAAAAAATCAAAATATAAAAGACAAACTTAATCCCTTTCTAGAGTTGACAAAAGTGTCTTGGGGACATCTGTTTTTTCTGGTTGTGGGACTAAAGGTTGTATTATTATTATTATATTTAAAAGAGTGAAGTTTCCTGGCTGTTTCTCTCCTGTGTATAAACCTGGCAAAGGATTCTTTTTTCAAAAATAAGTTGTTGAGTCTAACAGCTGATAACATTGCAACTCTGTATATGTTATAGGTAGAATGTTCATATAACACCATTGCCTCAGGGCTGTATCTATTTTATAAACTCTGATCCTTTTAAAAGGTAATTTTTCCAATGTATGATAAATCTAATTTATAATAAATTTTAAGTAAGATACACATACAAATCAGGGAAAAAACCCTTTTTCAGGCTTCATGTCTTAATTATTGATTTGTAAAATATGGCTTTGGAGTCCACAAATTATAGACCTCTATCATATAAAAACAGGGCATTAGGAAAAAAAACAAGTCCATGTAAGTGAGCTGAAGTACCAAAAAGAAGTCTACACTGTACCCCAAGAGACTGTCAAGCCACTGTAACCCCAAAGAGATGAATTTTAAGGTGGTAAATAGCAGAACACCAGCCAGGCACCAGAATTCTTTCTTCCCAAAACACTAATACTGTAGTGTGATAGTTCAATACAGAAAACAATCCATTGTTTCCGGAGACATTTAGTCTAGAAGCTGTTCTTCACCTACCTAAAGCAAATGGGCCTTGTAACAAGCCCAGCAGCCATAGCAGAAAGAAAATACATTTTTTTTTAAGTGGGCATTTTTCCAAAGCATATTCCCCCTGAGGGAGAATCATACCTTCAGCATTTCAAAGATTTCTCAAATAGCACGGAGGTCAGAAAGTGTTTGGGCAACAGAAATGCAGTGGATGAAATTTGCAAGTTCCCTTTCAGCAGCTGGGGCTGGTGAGAGAGACTCCCCAGTAAAGAGGTATCAGCTCTGCTTCAGACTAGTCAGTCAATCATGTAATCAGAATAGCACAAACCAGGAAAAGAGAGAAGGGGATCAGAGGAAAAAATGAGATCAGGATGACAACAGAGAAGGTTGGAGCCAGGCTGAATTCAGTCCTGGTAGCTCCTGACTCTGGGTCTCACCACTCAATTCTTAGTGGGGAAGAACTTGTCATTAACACCTGGAACCCTATCATAACTGCATCTTCTCGTGGTGTTTCCATGCCTGTTTTCAGCTTGTAGTTTTCCATTACCTATGTATGGTTATGTCTATACCATGACTTCAGTTCTTCTCAGCTTGAGAAGACAGATCTGACCTCCTTGAGCTCTCAGTTAAAAGAACTCTTTGATTACTGTTAAATTGGTGTATCTGAACTTGTGTAATGACTTCCCTGGTACCTAACTGGATAGGACTAGGTAAGTTGCAGCCCTTAGAGAATGCTGTCCAACCTCTGCCTACTGCACCACCATGTGAATTCACCGTGGAGCAAAGGAAGCAAAGGCTCCCACCAGCCAGGATTTAAATACCTCAATGTGATTGTGTAGCCAATGAGAATGGTGGGAGATCAACCCCTCAATGCTGCAGGATGCGACATTAAATCCATCCTTTCATGTGGCTTGCTTTTTGCACTATTCTATAATGTGTAATCTCTAGTATAGTACTAGAACTCCTAGATTCTTGCTGTTTCCTTATTTCAGTAGAGAGATGGACAATTTTGTCCCCTTTATTGGCCCAATTTACAAAAGTGACTATAATTGCCTCCAAAGAAACTATAAATTTTAGGAGAAATGGATGATATTTTAAATGATGTCCTAATTGCTTCCCCATGAGATGGGGGCAGCTGGCTCCTGGTCTAGAAGCAAAGGTGCAGCTTGCAGGTTTTTTAAAAAAACAGTTAATTAACATTGCCATTTTCCTCTACATGATTAGGGGAACAGCAGGGAGTTACTTGTTGAGCACCTACTATATGCCTGGCAATGCCAGATGTGAGGTCACAGGAATGGCCGAGGTCCACTCCCTGCCCCCAAGTAGCCTGCTCTCTCTACGTGTCCTGGCAGGTCACTGGGGTCTCTGCTAAAACACACACATTCCCAGCAAATCTTTCTCTTAAGTCTTACTACAGTTGCAATTCTTTTCTCTCCCCACAAAAGATAGGTAGTTCATACCAAACATTAGCTCAATCACTGACCTTATTCTACAGGACTATGAACCATCATATCCACATTTACAGTCCAGACAGATGAAGGAAAACAACCCAAATCCAGGAGACAATATAAAAAGAAGAGAACAAAAGACACATTCATACACTCACTCTTAAAAATAGGGGAAAACCAATAGGGAAACTTCCGCCTTCTTCCCGTGGTACTCTCATGTGGTACGTGTGTCTATGGAAACCTTCGTTATCTGAAAGATAGCGAGGTACTAAAGGCCGAGGTTGCTATGGGACACACAGTATTTGCTTGTCATTCTATTGCACAATATCGAATTACAGAGATCCTGATAAAATTATGCATTCCTAAGCACAAATTATGGCCATTCTACAGGAGACTTAGTGTAACATATTTTGTCAAATTTCATTAAAAAAATAAATCAGGGATGACTCTGCAGAGTATTAGGGAAAAGCAGCCCAACCAGACTCAACCCTTTCCAAGACAGAATTCTCTTGAACCCGTAGCTTGGGCTGTTGGAGTATCCTAGGTAAGAGGCAGCTCAGTGAGTCCGTTCTCCAACAAAAGCCGCAGTTGAAACTCTAAAGCCCTTTCTGCCATTAGACTGTTGCACAAAATACATATTTAAAAATCAGTCTTGGCTAGATGCGGTGGCTCATGTAATCCTAGTACTTTGGGAGGCTGGAGAGGAAGGGTCGCTTGAGTCCAGGAGCTCCAGACCAGCCTGGGCAACACAGTGAGACCTCCTCTCTCAAAAACCAACTGAACAAAAAATTACAAAATTTGTCAGGCTTGGTGGTGCATCTCTTCAGTTCTAGCTACTTGGGAGGCTGAGGTGGGAGGATTGTTTTTGAGCCCAGAAATCTGACGCTGCAGTGGGCTATGACTGTGCCACCACACTCCAGTGCAAGCGACAGAGTGAGACCCCACCTCAAAAAACAAAAATAAAACTTAAAAAAATAAGTCAGCATCTTTATTTTTCCCCAAATACAATAATTGATTAAATAGAATGGAAGGCTGAGCTGCTCTTTCAAAAAGATAACATGTTACAAATACAGGTGACACTTCCTCCCCATTCATCTCTACCTCCAGGTAACTACTAACCTGAAGCTTGTCCCTGTTTTTATACTTTTACTGCATATTTACATATCTATAAACATGCATGATACTCTGTATATAGCGTGTTTGAAAATTATCTTTTGACTCAGTGTAAGTTTCAAACTGCATATATGTGTGTATGGTTCATTTAGCAGCTATATAGTATGCTACTGCACTGACCCTTTTGCCAACTGATGAACATTTATGTTGCTTCTACGTTTCTGCTACTCCAGTATTGCAAAAATTGTCTGGGTACATGGCCTCTTATCAGTATCTGCAAGGATTTGACGTCTTCAAACTAGAGTATAGCTAAGTTTAAGAGAAACTGATTTCCAGGTCCCTAACTCCTAGATGTATTATTTGCTAAAATCAATCCAGGTATCTTGCAGCTCTTTTCCCTCTCTTTCCTTAAATGCCTTCTCCCACTTTACTAAGTAGCTCTGCCTGAAGTGTAAAAACCTCCATAGAGGCAAACAGGCAGTATGGAGGAATGCTGTACATGGCGACTCCTTTCATCACGGGCCACAGATCCAAGCTACAGCTCTGAGTCTCTTCCCATCCTACACATACTCCTGTCAAGGGTGAAGCAGTGTTCCACCCTTGCTGGGATGATCTGAATTCAGATGTATCGTGACTAGGGTGGTGCAACCTTTGGTAATCTTCATTCATGATTTCACCTTTCCTACCCCCACCTCATTTTCAAAGAATGCAGTTTTTCTGAAAAAGTCTTGTGAGGACAAAGCGAACAGAACGTCAGTAAGAAGTACTGATGGTGGCAGTGCCTTCTGCCCCATATGCCAAATTCACAGAGAGGCTTAAAGCTCCACACTCCGTAAGTCCACCTAAGGTCACTGTACTGGTTTCCCACCTACCCTAGGATTAGAACAGAAGTGATGCTGTTGTCCTTGGTTCATGTACTAACACATTTATTTAAACAGAAAAAAAAATGAAGTCAGACTTGTTCTGTTAGAAAAATCAGTCTACCTGGTTGTTTTATTGGACAATGAAGATTGGTTTTACTCATTAGGTCATACAGTAGACTTTTCCTACTTCGAATGAACTAAATCTGTAACTCCAAGGTTTTGATAAGAATATACTTAAAGCATGTAAGACAAAATGTTTCTAAAAGTGTTCTCATGGCAAAGATTAGATTGATGTGAACAATAATTTGACTTTTCCCATCTCTTTCCAAGTATATTTAAACAAGTTGCCTCAATGAAAAAGAAAAAAAGAGTAACAGGTGTCATTTGTGTGTGAGAGATTTGTACATGTGTACAATTATCCAGGGCACACCTTGGCTTTCAGAATGAGTCATAAAGGACTTGCTGGGCAACTTCCCTGCATCTCTGCTGTGGAATAGAAGTCTGGAGAAGACTTGACTGGCTCAGGTAATACGATAACATGTGTTATTATAGATGAGACACCAACTGTATGAATAAAAGAGTTAATTTAAATAGCTTTTTTAGTGTTCTACACCAAGCAAAAAGGGCATAGTCTCTCTGGTTATTGTTTTTTCAGTACAATTTTCAAATGCCACCCCAAATTGGATCGCTGTATGACTAATCGATCACTGTGTATTTAGGCTGTGCTGTGGGAGGTACCTGTCTGGGTGGGCGATGTTGCCCTGAGGTGGGCATGTCAGCAGCCTATGGTGGAAGAGGTATCCCGTCAGGAATCCTAGTGCTGGCTCCACCAAGATTAGCTGAGACCTGCAGCAAGTCACTTCCTCTACCTGGGCCTCAGTTTCTCCACCTATGAGATGACGGGCTGGAGCACGCATTCTCCCAAGGTTCCCTCTTGTCACCTCGATCCGTCACTTCCTCTCCGCTTTGGTCTAGGAGTCCCAGTTGAGGCGTTTCGCTCAGGGCCCTGTCTGGGTGTTGGATTGCCACAGTACCCTCCATGCGGGCCATGTGAGTGTGGTTGCCACCCCGGAAACTTTTCAAAAACTTCCTAGGGGAATTGCTTCGTACAGCTGGGAAACACACGGAAAACCCTATTCCAGCCCCCAAAGGGGCAGTGCCGACCTTAAAGTTTGCCAGAAGGAAGAAGCCACTCTCTCCATACTCCTGGAGGGCTCCCTTCTGCCCAACACAGCCTCCACACAAGGGTGAAGAACCAAGCATGTATCAAGGCCTTCGGGGACCAATACAGACTTGCTTGCTTCCTTACCAATATTCTTATGCTTTATTCTAGGCACCCCAAGGGAAAACAAAACAAGACAATTCTAGTCATGGGCTGCATAACATTTTAGTCAACAACAGAAACTGTAGTTATTTATAATACTTTTTTTTTTTTGTGAGATGGAGTCTCCCTCTGTCATCCAGGCTGGAGTGCAATGGCGCGATCTCAGCTCACTACAACCTCTGCCTCCCACATTCAAGTGATTCTCCTGTCTCAGCATCCTGAGTAGCTGGTAGCTGGGATTACAGGCGCACGCTGCCACACCCGGCTAATCTTTTGTATTTTTAGTTGAGATGGGTTTTTGCCGTGTTCCCCAGGCTGGTCTCGAACTTCTGAGCTCAGGCAATCCACCTGCCTTGTTCTCCCGGAATGCTAGGATTACAGGTGTGAGCTACCATGCCCAGCTATAGTACAGTATTTTCACTGTAACTTTTCTATGTTTACATACACAAATACTTAACCATTGTGTTATAACTGCCTACCGTATTCAGGACAGTAAAATGCTGTGCAGGAGTATTGCCTTGTAGCAATTGAGTAAACCCTACGGCCTAGGTGTGTAGTAGACGATACCATCTAGGTTTGTGTAAGTCCACTCTGTGATGTTCACACAGTGAACTTGCCTAACAATGCATTTCTCAGAACGTATCCCCGTCATTAAACAATGCATAGTAATAAGAATACTTGTGGCAGATGATTAAAAAGCTCCCGTGTGCTTTACACATATCACAGGGTAACACTCAGAGAGTGTCTTACGGCATTCCCCTTTTATGGGAAGTATTTGGAGGCCCGGTGGAGTCCTGAGGAGGGAGAGGGGAACACGATTCAGATGGACCCTGCTGTGTAACCGTGGATACATGCACAGTCCCCCGAGTCTGACTGCCCTCATTCAAATCCGCCCTCCACTGCTTGGTGGCTGTGTGGCTGGGCTGGGTAAATGACTGGATCTCTCTGAGCCTCGCTGTCTTTGTCTGTTAATTGAAATAGCCCCAGAGGGTTCTTGTGAGAATTAAATGAGATAAGCCATGTAAACATTCTTGGCCCAGGGACTGTAAGAATGATAATATTATTAATATATTTTTTATCATGCAACCTTCTAGTTCAGGCATAGTAGAAAGTGACTCCATTGACTTGTTTAGTAGGAAAATCTAGCAGATAAGAAGTCAAATCCATCAGCCATGATAGCAGCCAATGTTGAGTTTTCTTTCTCCCTAAGAATTTTTTCCATTATAAAATGGGAAGCCAAGTCAAATTTGCTCAGTTAATTTTGGCCTGAGAGTTGCTCTGAGGACCCTCAACATTTGTCTGTAAGGTCAGGCTTATCGGTTTGCGCTTGTTAGCGTGGAAAAACTCCTTCCCTATCACTGTTTCTGCCACTTCCCTTATCCTGTCTTTCTTCTGGAACAAGTGGCCTTGTAAGATACTTCACTCCCTGCTTTGGCAAACACACTTGTTCTGTGAGAGCGAGTTCCGCCCATGTGTACAGTGGTGGGCTGTAGACACCAGAGCAGGGCCACTGCTGGCTGTCCCCCTTCTAATTAAGAGTGCCCCACACCATTTCTGAACGGTGACTCTTACAGATGCCAGGATAAACCTAAGGACTGTGCTATATTTATCAGTCCTTGGGGCATGCTGAGAAATACTCGCAGCTGAATGAGGAGCAACATGGTTTCTAGAACATGGGTGAAGTAGAGGCAGTGAGTTTTGTGTAGTTCAGAGTTATCTGAAATTCTATATCATGATACAATTGATTTCAAATAGACATGAAATTCCAGAGTCTTCAAGGAATTTGGCCCAAATATAATTGAGAACATAGCAAATCTGTTTTGAAACTTAGATGTTCATTTTTTTCTGTAGCAAATGTTGACCAATGGCTATGTACTTACTGAGCACTAAGCTGGGATAGGGAAAGAAGAGGTTTTGTAACACAAGACAGCAAAGAGCATAATTTAAAAGATTACTAAATTGGCCTCTAAAGACTGAGTTTAAATCCCAGCTTTGCTTCTTGCTACCTGAGTAACTTTATACAAATCTCCTAGGATGTGAAAGTGGCTTCTCAGCTTCGTTTTGGGCTTCGGGGTCAGTCCCTCACTTGTTTGGGGTCCTTCCAAGGTCCTGAAAGAGGCCTTAGCAATACGTTCATTTGGCCAAATATCTTTGTGAAATCTGTAAAAGTAAGATATAGTAAATGCAGTGCACGGTTAGGACTACTGACTTTCTACTCTGGTTCCCTTTCACGTTGGACAGTATTGGTGTGGCTGTGAGCACTTTTGGGATCCAGCTAAGGGGAAGCTGAGTTAGGGATCATTTACTTTGGATGTAGTAGGTACAATCACATGTCCACAGTCATTTCCATGTTTGGTTGAATCATTGATAGCCGTGTTGAGCTGGAGATGGTCAACTCATGTAGCCCTGGGACATAAAGGTGCAGGCTTGGAGGTTTACCATGACATGACCATAGCAAGAACACTCGACGCTGGAGGTACGTGGATGGCAGAAAAACAAAATGTATGGAACCAGAAACTAGTCTGAAAAAAAAAAAAATCCAAATCCTATGCCTCATATATGGACAAAAAAGTGAGAGATCTTTTCATTTGACAACAATCTTAAAAACTTCTATGACGTTACTTATACTGAACCATGGAGCCAAAGAAGCTTTTCTAAAACTTTCAATAATAATAAAAAAAAAACCAAACAAGTTTTGATCAATGATGCCAAAGGAAGAAATTAACCATCTTCCTGTTCTCTCCATGAAAAAAGTCCTAAAATAATTATTATATGAAGAAATGGCCAAAAATAGGCAGTCAAAAAACAGGGAAAAAAAGTGTTATAAATGTGTGTTAATCAGTTAATTAATACAACTACTTTTTCCTCTGCATTTTATGGTGTCTGTAGTATTTGCCTACTTTTAAAAATGTGTTTTACTTTCTTTTGTTGACCTAAACAATCATTAACTTTCATAACTAACTTTGAGTTTAACCTTTCTTTCAGAGAGTACGTACCCCAAACTACAAATGCTTCAGGTCCCACAAAACCTGTTCGACCCCTGAATACCTCCTTTTGCTGGGAGGATGAAATGAGACAAGATGCTTAGCATGCCATCTCTGCAATGTAGCTGGCTTATCGTGAAGAGCTCCATCAGGGAGGAACGTCCATGCACAGTTAAGGGACAACATCAAAAGTACAACAGTGGGCCGGGCGCATTGGCTCACCCATGCCTGTAATCCCAGCATTTTGGGAAGCCCAACGAGGAGGATGTCTTAAACCCAGGAGTTTGAGATGAGCCCTGGCAACTCAGCAAGACTTTGTTTCTACAAAAATTTTAAAAAATAAGTCGGGCATGGTGGTGCATGTCTGTGGTCCCAGCTACTTGGGAGGCTGAGGTGGGAAGATCACTTGAGCCTGAGAGGTCAAGGCTGCAG
>NW_016107815.1:1026336-1080806 GCF_001604975.1 Cebus imitator | reverse complement strand
AAGAATGGAAGGGAGGAGAGGAAGGAGGAAGGAGGAGGAGGAGGAGGAGTGGGGGTGGGTGGGTGGGAATGTGAGCATATGTCATATGTTCCATATCACTTCTGGCAGAATCTGAAGGTGGCACACCTAACCAATCACTGATAGTTGTGCAATAAAATATTTTAAAATTTTTAGCCAGATTTAACTTTAATCAGATTTACCTATGTGGTTGTGCAAGAGAGTGGAGGTTGAAATGGAAGGGGTTGAGAATTAAGGGCAGGGAAGCTAATTCTGAGGCTAAGCTAATAGCTTATCCAAGAGATGTGAGTTTGATTTAGGTTTTTTCTGTAATGTGCAAGGGACATTTGTTTCCCTGCTATGAGGCTGACCCATATAAAATTGACATTTCTGTAAGTAGAAAATAATTGAGTACCGGCAATTTCTTATGGTTCAAATATCTGGAATATTAAAAACGCAAACCAACAAAGGAAAAGTCCATGCTTCCTCCCTGAATATATCAACCCTCTTTCCTTTTACAGGGAAGGAGTCGGTATTTGATGTGAAATTCTTCAAGGTGCCGCAGAAATAATCTCATAAGAAAACCTGAGGTTGAATAGGGGCTTCACTGTATTTGTAAAATCTTAATTCTTAAGCTTTTACCAGGAAGAAAGGTGTTCATTTTATTATGTCCGATATTTTTTATTTCTAAAATATTTGAATAGAAATGTATATAACCAAAATACTATTTTTTTCTTTTTCTTTTTAAGAGTGTTCTCTCTTGAGAGAGAAAAGTGAGAGGCAGCAGAAACTTCTCTGACTGATCCACTGCAGTTGGAGGTTACTGAAACTTGGGTTTGCCATGTGGAGTTTAAATCCAAACCTCAGGAGACTCCAACCTTCCACAAGCAGAGAGGGCTGGGCATGAAATATCTCCCCCTGGCTCATGAACATGTCTAAAGGGCGCTGGGCAGCTGGGGAGGAAGTGAAATGAGTGAAGGATGTTGTGAATATTTAATGGTTACTGCGTATTGGCGACTTGCAAAAAGCAGCCACACGGCAGGAGGGACAAGCCCGGTCCTTACCAAGCACACAGCCAGCCCCAGCCAGAAAGTGGAAGCAATCCTTTTGTTATGAGTACCTCCAGACGACGGAGTGAAATAATGAAATAAATAAAAAGATGACTACATGAGTCATCTCTGGAAAGCAGTAAACATTTTAAGCCTGACGAGTTTCATCTTTTGTAAGAGTTAACGTGAATGGAGACGATTTATAATGGGTCTGCACATTGTTGCAGGGGAGCATTCACAGACTTTGATGGTGGGAGGGTACATTTAACCTCTGAGTCCTAATAATGTTCTATTTTCCAGATGAACTCAAGGCTTGTCATATTCTAGACCTGGAAAGCATAAATGGTATTATCTTTGTATATACAAATAAAAACCAATTCATTTTCCAAATATTTAACTAATTCAGGAAGACACACACACACACACACATACACACACAAACACACACAAACACACACCCCAATAGGTCCCAGATAAATCAACAACATTAGCAAATCTCCTCTTGCTTATCAAATCAGGATATATTAGGTTCCATAAAGGTGCCTGGCTTATAAATCTACAAATAAATAGTTATTTTCCTAAAGAGCATTTTGATTTATTATCCGAAACTGTATTTCCTGTTCATTTATCAGAGCTTTTTGTAACTCTCCCCTTAAATGGAAGGAAGTGGTACATTTTGAGTACAAAATATCTCAATAAACCATATTTTCTGAACTATAAATGGACATTTTCTTCTTGTGAAAATGATCATAGAACAGAGATGCCAATTGAAAATCTTTTCTCTATCATATTTTTGAAGAAATACCAACCAAAGGTTGCATTTTCCTACAAACTTGACATCCTGAAAGGCGCTCTGTACAAAGCACTAGAATTAAGCAAACCATTTAGTAGCACCCTCTGTTCCTGGAGTATTTTGAGCCATTTGTGAAACACATCTTCTCAAGTCCACTAGTCTGCTTCACAATACTAGAGGGAAGAAAAATAGGTTTGGCTTTCCTTTGCCCTAGGGATACAACCACATCTCAGGGCTGAGTTTGAGGCTTAAAACTCAAATTTCCTAGCAACTCTGATAATCTGACCTGGCTAGGAAGGCTAGGATGCTGGGGTTCCGTATCAAGCTGTTTACTTAACATGTCACATCTAAAATAAGGATTGCTTTAGCTGAAAAAGCAATTCATTTATAAGTGTGCATTTATAAGGGCAAAAGTCAAGGCAACTGTGCAAACCACTTGTCAACTTATTTAGAGGAAATTGTGTAATCAACTTAACGTACCAGTTAGCCTTTACCTGCAAGGTCAAGCTCGGAGTGCCTGTCAGTCACCACACTAGCCTATTAATCACTCTGCGGGAAATTCCACATTTTTCTTTAGATCAGACTACAGAAAGTACAGTGGGAACAGAATCTAGAGAGGATTTCCTATTCGTTTCTTTGTTTCCTTTGACTTGACTGATGTTTCATGATTTAATTTTTTTTTTACTTGCTTGCTGCAGAATTTAAAATCGGTTCAAAATGATATATCTCAATATGCATTGCTAAAGGGACTTTTATTGCACAAAGGTAAATCTAGGTATTTGATGGCTTGGTGCCAACTGACTGCTGTAGATTCCAACCAGAGATAGCATTGACACTGTCGAACAAGTAACAGATCTTTCATTCCAGGAAAAAAAAAAAAAAGATATAAGCTATTAAATTAAAAACCATTTCCCCTTTTTTTTCTACTCTGCTAAAAAAGTTCAGATATGTGATTTTTGAAGATATCCCAATTTTAGGTATAATTTTTTAAAAACCACCTTCAAATACCTTTAGCAATTTTTTATCTGAAAATGTCTTTATTTGCCTTCATTTTTAAACAGTTTTATTGAGGTATGCTTCACATACCATGCAATTCACCCATTTAAAGTGTAAAATTTAAAGATTTTTAGTGTGTTCACTGAGTTATGCAATCATCATCAATATCAATTCTAGAAGATTTTCATCACTCCAAATGAAAGCCCAATATCTGTTAACAGTCACCCTTTTTGTTTTTGAAATGGAGTCTTGCTGTATCACCCAGGCTAGAGTGCAGTGGCGTGATCCTGGCTCACTGCAAACCTCCGCCTCCCAGGCTCAAGTGATTCTCCTGCCTCAGCCTCCTGAGTAGCTGGGATTACAGGCGCATGCCACCACACTTAGCTAATTTTTCTATTTTTAGTAGGATGGGAATTCCACCATGTTGGCCAGGCTGGTCTTGAACTCCTGACCTCAAGTGATATGTCTGTCTGGCCCATTAACAGTTATTCTTAATTTCCCCTCTCCAGTGCTTTCCATGACCACTAATAACCTACTTTTTGTCTCAATAGATTTGCTTACTCCAGACATTTCATACAATGGATTCATATGATATGTGGTCTCTTGTGTCTGGCTTCTTTTATGGAGCATGTTTTCAGGTTTAACCATGTTGGATTAGTACTTCATTCCTGTTCATGGCTGAACAACAGACCACATTTTATTTATACATTCATCAGTTGGTGGACATTTGGGTTGCTTCTGCTTTTTGACTATTATAAATAATGCTGTTATAAATATTCATGTATAAGTTTTTATGTGGACATAGGTTTTCACTGGTCTTGGATACAGATACCTTGTTATGGAAATGTTGGATCATAGGGTAAACTCCATGTTTACCATGTTAAGGGATTGCCAAACTGTTTTCTAAAGTGGCGACTCCATTTCATATTCTTACCGGCAGCACATGAGCATTCCAATTTCTCCATATCCTTGCCAACACTTGTTATTGTCTGTTTTATTTTAGCCATTCTAGTAGGTGGGAAGTGGTGTTTCATTGTGGTTCAAATATCTTTCAAAGAAAACATTCAAGGCTGGGCATGGTGGCTCATGCCTGTAATCCCAGCACTTTGGGAGGCCAAAGTGGGCAGATCATTTGAGGTCAGGAGTTTGAGGCCAGCCTGGCCGACATGATAAAACTGTATTTCTACTAAAAAATACAAAAATTAGCCAGCCATGGTGCCATGTGCTTGTGGTCCCAGCTACTTGGGAGGCTGAGGCAGGAGACTCGCTTGAACCCAGGAGGTGAAGGTTGCAGTGTGCCACTGCNAAAAAAAAAAAAAAAAAAAAAAAAAAAAAAAAAAAACAGAAAGAAAATGTTCACAGGAGGAATTCTACACTGTTTGCCTTCGGCCAGTATTTGTGAACACCAACCAATCAATACTTACAGTATCCTGTACAGTACAGAAAATAGCAGAGAGTGCAGGAAACACAGAACAAGTCTACAAGATGATGCCTAAGAGGCTTGCACTGGTTGAGGTCTTATCTTGAATCTAAAATATTCTGAATTTCCAGACGTTTAAAAACACAAAATGACGAAAGCGTTCACAAAGGGCATTCAAAGCTGCAATTTTTTGGTTATTGTTTGGCATTTTCTTTGCATGATTTACTTTTAGAGAACAAACCCAGTCTTAATTGCAAGGCATAATTTTAAAAAAATGATTAATTTTGCTTCTGAAGAGCCATTTGTAGCTACTGTTCTATTTAAGTAGTTGCCACGCTTATGTTTCCACTTTCTGGGGGCCTTGGCCCCAGCAACAAGAAAGATAATCCTCCTTTGTGGACATTCCCACAGTTGACTCCAAACACATCTGGATGGCAGTTCAATAGTCCACTGTTATTCAAACAATCTGTAATCACACATACTATGTGTCAACCAACAAGCCAGGGTGTATGGCTTTTCAGTATTCCGTAGCATGCAGCACGCACAATTTACAAATAAAATAAAAATCTACAGCAGAGACAAGGGCACATTCTTCACCGAGTAACTGAGTGAAAAGAATGTCTCTGTTGAAATACAAGACATCGCTTGTTATTTTGATGCTAAATGAAAAGAGGTTCGGAAAACCGTATTTCATCTGTTAAGTCTCTTAGCATGGAAGAGTACCATAGCTGTGGCATTGAAGAATCTGGGGCCATATGGTTTTTTAAGCTGGGGTTGAAGCAGAGATGGTCAAATAACCACCATTAGCGTGTGGGACATGCAACTGACAATATTCAACAGGCTTATCCATCTAAGGCATGATAGACTGGGGAAAATGGGGACCATGGACTTCCTCACTATGGTCAATTGCTCTTCTCATTACTTGAGCCGGGAGGATATTCAGAGGGAGGAGTTGAGTTCAACCCCCCAAGTGGTTTGATTAACAATTTTGGAAACAAAGAGTTTGATAAGGCAGGAGGAAGTGAAGTTGAGCTTGTTCTGAGAAAACAGCACTGGGGACAGGCTCTCCACACATACAAGTATGACAAGGTGGCAGGAACAGCATGCCGACGTGCAAGCATCATGGGACAGGGAGGTGTTGGGAAATGCGACCAGAGTGCAGCTGTGCAACATTCCACCTGCCTTGTCTGACTGGCAGCATGATGGCCTCTGACCCTGAGGGGCTGCATGCATCATTGGGAATCTGGAGTCCATTCAGAGCGAGTTCAGGCCGTGGAACGTGTTAAGCCCTCACTGTGGGATCATTTGGCGAGGTCACTGCTGAATTCCCTAAGATTCAGGGACCAGATGATAAAGCATTTCTCATCCATGAGGGCTTTCTCCTCAAGGCTTTCCTTACTGGCTTTTTGCCCACAACACCATAACTTGACTCTTGGGCTATACTGAAAGCTTCTTAATAGAGGACAGCCCTCGTTCCAAGGTAAACACAGTTCTGTCATATTGTAAACTCAACAGTCTTGTAAGAAAATAACCATTAAGATCCAGGTGGCTCATGAGAGGAAGAAACTGTCACCATTTCATCAGACTGAATTGGAGAGAAAAGATGAATTTCACTCTGAACTTTATACGTCTTGATTTCTCTACCTACAAAATATTAATTCCTTTAATATTTCAGGTGTCCAGTCATTTATTTTCCAATTCATCACGCATTCATTGACCAAGAACTGTGCTGAATCCTAGATATAAAGAAAAAAGTAAACACATTCCCCATTCTCAAGGATCTCCTAGCCTCACAGGAGAGCCAAGTCTGGATAGAACAATCCAGAACATAAACTGACAAATGCGGTATACTGGAGAGTGAGGAAGCACAGAGGAAACACTGGTTATTCTGCATGAAGGCTTGGGGAGCTTCAAACAGAAGGTAACATTGAAGCTGGGCCTTGCAGGATGAGTGGGATCTACCCGGATGAAGGGATGCATGGGCACAGAGAACAGTAAGGGAGCTCACCAGGGATGGTGCTGCTTTACATGTGGCCCAAATGAGGCCTGTCTGGTAAGAGAATGAATCAGACTGGCTAGAAACTAGGTGAGGAATCTAAACTCCCTTCCCACATTCCATTCGCAGTATACCATTTGCCCCAGTGATTGACAAGGATAAGAACTAGATTGTGGTACACAGAATAATCCAAACTTCGTTAATCAGAGAAGACATTCATCTTGATCTCTGGACATCTGACGGCTTGCAGGAGGCCCGACACATCCCTGCCTAAATGTGCCTAGAGGGGCCATATATCTCCATCCTCAGCTCTCTCCCTCACACTCGCTGAAAGGCACCAATTCTATGGTCAGCTATCAAACCAACAATAAACAGGAAAAGCAGAAAGAACTGCAAGAAAAATGATTCAGCATCAGAAAATCACCAATTTGTAGGTTTTTTTTTTTTTTTGATCTCCAGAAGTATGTTTTGAAAGGAAAGGCGGCCAGAGACAGCTTTAATTTGCCAGATCACTGTAGGTCTCGGTGACCTTGACGGTCGTCTTCACATGGATGGAGTGCTCTTGTTCTATTTTTGAGGTGCCCCTTGTTTCACACGAGGCTGTGCTGTAAGATCACAGAGCTGGATGAAGACCTTCCATGCTGTCCCTGCCACCCCCTGGGAGTGCAGGCTCCTTGCTCACGATGTGCCTAAAATACTGCACACCCCTGTCTGAGGCATCCCAGGGAACAGAAGATGCAGAAGAGACTTTAAAAATTCAGCCCTATTATTTTGTTTGAACATTTTTGCTCAGTTCATTTTTGTCATTTTTCAGTTATCTTCTTATGGGACAAAAGGAATAATCCACAGCTCATTAAAATTCCTCTTTTAAAAAATAACTGCCCACTATGTAATGGGTTTCTCCCTTGATTATTATAGAAGCATCAAGCTTTGAGATGGGAAGGGACCGGACAAGTCACCCAAAACCACAGCACATTTGATGTCAGGTTCCCCTTTGACAGCCTCCTTGCTGAATCCTCATGCACTGTATGTATAAACACTTCCATGAGCATCATCTCACTACCCGTGTTCTATCCAGGGCGGCTCTTTCAGGGAGAAGGCTCCTCATTTAAAGGCACAATAGGTGTTTGAGTCATTTCCACCTGTTGGTTCTGGTTCAACCCTTAGGGACCAGAGACAGGTTAAATTGTTTTTCCGCAGAACAACCCTTGTGAACACTGAAGAGAAATCCTTACGCAGCACCTCTCACCATCTCTCGTGGCTAAATGCATGCTAGTTTGTACACTTGTTTCCAATTTTGGCATTTATAACAGGCTTTGGTTTCTTATCAGAGGAGCCACTTTTAGAATCACGCCTTTTCCTGGCATTCAATTTCTATCTTAATCTGCTGCTCGTCCCAACCAACCTGACTCTATCCCCCCATTCTTCACTTTAGTCCATCCATCCACCCTCCCACCCATCTATTCGTCTGCCCATCCAAAACTTATTAAAACTTACCATGTGCTGGGCCCTGTTATTAAAGAATAGGGTTAGAGACAGTAGTTCTAGAGACTAGTGAATAAGACAGACAGGGAGTCTGTCCTTGCATAGCTTACAATCTAGTGGTGGTACATCACAATAATCAAGTAAGCAAATGAAGAAAGGAAATAAATATGAGATATTAGGTAAGGTGGACAGTCTTTCTGAGGAGTGGCACTCAACTGAAATCTGAAGGAAAAGAAGGAGCCAGCCAAGTGAAGATCTGGAGGAAGAGCATTTAAGAAAAAAAATTACACACACACACACACACACACACACATATTTAGGAAAAAATATATATTTATATAGACATATATAATAAACATATACTATACATAAATTAAAAAAATTTAAAAAATGTATATTTTGAATTTCACCACTGAGAATAAAGTCATGTGTAAATTCTACTTTACCTGCATGTCACAAAGCCAAATTACATTCGTTGTCCCTGTGTCTCTGTGGTCCATGAACATGTTGCTTTTCTCCAGAACTGCAATTAAAGCAGGTCTTGTGGCACTTGGAGTGCCATAGGGGACTCAGTGACCAGACTGACAGAATATTAATTTCAACTAAGTTGCAGGTTCCTGAGTAGTTGAGGAAGAACAGGGTATTTAAACGAGAAGCCAATTCACATAACCCAAGAGCAGGCTTTGTGTGTTCTAACCAATTAAACCTCCTCTAGTTTTTAACAGCTTTATTTATGAAGCCCATATTGAAAATGAAATGTTTACTACAATTTTTTGAAGGTGAGGTATAGAACTTGGCAAAGTATTGATTAATAACTTGTGGATGGCTGGTGCAAGGAAACCAGTTTTGAACCCAGCTGTAAACAATGCCTCAGAAGAGTGTTTCAGCTATTTGTAGGCTCAGAGCTTGCCAATTTGTAATTAGTTGCAGATTTTCAATTACTTCTCAGCAAACAAAATAGTTTTATTTGCATTGTTTACTTGGCATTTAATTTAAAAGGAATCTGATTGATTGTTTTTAAAGAAAGATGAATTTGGAGGGTTGGGAGAAAATAAATAGGTAAATGTTTGAGTAGCCCTACATCTGTATTTTTGTTTTGAGTGAAACAAGTGTACAGGACTTGGCCTCAATTCAATCGAGTCTATCACACAATCTCAAAATGCCTCCTGTGCAATTTGTCAAAAGAAAGATTTTTGGCAACTGCATATAAAACTCTTGAGATTTGTAACGAAGAACATAATCAGAAGGGGAAAAAAGCAAAGTTGCATTTTCTGCGAATTAAAACTGGTGAGTAGCTGTGGGTAGCTTTAAAGTCAACAGAAGATAAAAAGAATTAACTGTTTTAAATGTTAGTCCTTGTTACTTTGCCTCAGACTGGTTTTCTCCATGACTCGGGGGTCCTTACAGGCTCATGGTTTTGTCTTTGGAGAAGAAAATTCAAATCATTCAACAAAATATTTATTAAGGGCTGAGCATGGTGGTTCACGCCTGTAATCCCAGCACTTTGGGAGGCCAAGGTGGGCAAATCACTTGAGGTCAGGAGTTTGAAACCAGCCTGGCCAACATAGTGAAATGTTGGCCATTTGTCTCTATTAAAAATACAAAAAAATTAGCCAGGCATGGTGGTGGGCACCTGTAATCCCAGCTATTTGGGAGGCTGAGGCAGGAGAATGCCTTGAACCTAGGAGGTGGAGACTGCAGTGAGCCGAGATCATGCCACTGCACTCCAGCCTGGGCAACAGAGTGAGCCTCTGTCACACACACACGCACGCACACACACACACACACACACACATGCACAAAATTATTGGGGACGTACACAATGGTTGCTGCTAGCTATTAAAATGAGTAAGACAAGATTTCTCCCTTCATGAAGATCAGAATTTAGAGAGAAAAAGGACAGAAATTTCAAAGAGCCGTTTTCAAGACTGGTTGTGATAAGTATTATGATAAATAAAATGGCAGACTTAGGGAGAAAGGAGGAATTCATTCTGATTAATGGGCCAGGTAAGGTGAGAAGGCAAAATGCAAGATTATAAAGGAGGAATGGACTCCGGCATTTGTGGGGAGAGGAAGAACATCATTGTGGGGAGGAAACAGGACACATGAAGGGTTGCAAGAGCAAGTGTGCACCATGGGCCAGAGACCCCCTGAGCAGTCTAATGTGCTTGGCTCAGACATGGTATACAGGTGAGGGATGGGAATGATGGAGGGAGAGGAGGAACAAATTGTGAACAGCCTTGGCCTGCTGGTAAGGAGCTTGAACCCTATTTTGAGGTGGTAAGGAGCCACTGGAGAGTACTGAGAAGGGCAGATGGGTCTATGCCTGAGAAAGACAAACTGGGCAGGAATAGCATTTGACAGGGGCAAAAACAGAATGTAAATGAAGGCCGGGCACAGTCGCTCATACCTGTAATTCCAGCACTTTGAGAGGCTGAGATGGTTGGATCACCTGAGGTCAGAAGTTTGAGACCAGCTTGACCAACATGGTAAAACCCCATCTCTACTAAAAATAAAAAATTAGCCAGGCACGGTGGCGGGTGCCTGTAATCCCAGCTACTTGGGAGGCTAAGGTTGGAGAATCGCTTGAACCCAGGGGGTGGAGGTTGCGGTGAGCCGAGATCACACCACGGCACTCCAGCCTAGGCAAAAAGTGAAAAACTCTGTCAAAAAAAAAAAAAAAAAAAAAAAGAATGTAAATGAGAACTGACTAGCAGTATTGCCAATGTGGAATCCACAGGACTTAAAGAACAATTACACAATAGTAGTGAGAGAAGAGGAGAGGTCCCAGCTGACTCTCAGGCTTCCATACATGGTAATGACATTACCCAAAATAGAGAACACACGAATAACTTTGGCGGAAAATAAACACACCTACGCCAGAGAATGCCATAGTAAAACTCTATGGCAAACTTCAAAAACTTCATGCCAAATGAAAGAAGCCAGTCACAAAAGGTCACATATTGCATGACTCTATTTATATGAAATATTCAGTGTGGGTAAATCCAGAGAGACAGGGGCTAGGGGGAATGGGAAGGGACTATTTAATGGGTAAGGGGCTTCCTTTTGGGGTGATGAAAACATTTTGGAACGAGGTAGACATGAGGGTTGGGTAACATTATAATGTACTGAATGGTATACTTTCAAATGGTTAATTTTATATGAATTTCAATTTTAAAAAGGTAAAAGCAAAAAAAGTAGTTAAAAAATAAAATTAAAACCCTCAAAACACCTCAACAGCCCAAAGAACCTTGTATTCCAGAGCTGAACATGCCAAGAATCTCCTTTTAAACACAGATAATCCCAGTAAGGAAAGAAACCTAGGGGAAGGGCTGCTAGTGCCCATTCACTGAGCAGAATCATCTGGTCCCCAGTGGACGTGTTCCTTCCTGCCTGCTATTATGCACATTTTCCTGGGAAGGCTGATAGCCCTTGGAACTGGAGGTATATTCTCTACTTGGGGACCATCCACCTTTACTATGTCAACTCTGGCTGACCTAGTAATGTAAGCAGTCAATCTGCCATGTGGAAACATATCAGAGAGAAGGGAAAAAGCAGCAAAGCACACCCAGAGAGGAACATGTGGGTCAGGGAACAGTAAGGAAAACTTTCTGGCATTCATATTGGTCATCAGTAGCCCAAGGGGAATAAAGGGCTCCCTGATGCTCAGTGCATCATCAGGAAGATTAATTAACATTTGCAAAGGCCACACACAATGTGAAGGGCCCAGTAATGGATCTCCAAAAGCCAGAGTCCCTGCTTTCCAGAAGGTCATGAAACAAGGAGTGGAAAATATTCCCTAGAAGACAGAGCTGGATGACCTCGGCCATGAAGAACATTGCAAAGAAACAACTGGGCTTGTCTGGGATTCTCTTCATTCTCAAGTTGAATTTGATCTGACAGATGTGGTGAGTAATTAAACCCTTGTCCATTCATAGTCTGAATGCTTGCACTGCACAGAGAATGGGGCAGGAATAATGAGAGGCACAGCCCCTCTGGGACTATTCAGGAGTGCTCAAATTTGCATGGTCACATGAACCCGAAGGAAGTGGATTATGCTGGCCTGGCCAGGAAGTAGAGACCGCCAAAGATTTCTGATTTGCATAAATCCTAGGGTTGGAAGGCAGAGAGGCTTAAGGGCTCTCAAAAAAGGCCAGATGTAGCTGCCTTTCCTAGAACCTAGCACATCTCTGTAGCCAGATGCCTTCTCACAAAGGCTGTACAGGTAACTGAACTTGTGATGTCATTTGCTCAAAAGTTTCACAAATATGTACTGTTAAGTTCCCCAAAAATATGATTTTTACAAGTGAAGTTGCTGTACAGTCTCCTAGGGAATGGATTCTTTTAATTAGCTTGAAAAAAAGTGATTCGGTAAAGGGTAATGCATTTTATTATGATTAATGCTGTCAAATAATTTCTAATTGTGTGACAAGGCGCTTAAGTAAAGAATCGTTTGTGGCTTTAAAAAACAGGTAATGCCTCTCAAAAAGGATTATTTTCTTTTTAAGTTTCAAATGAAGGCTACTAATTAATTAATCCATTTACATAAAAATGTCTTGGATCAGCTACCTGCAAAGATAAAGGATGAAATCTATCCTCTAATTGGAAAAAGAAAAACTGCTATAAAATATGTGGAATAAACATATGAAAGTAATCTATAAAAGGCAAATAGAAGTCATTAATTAAAAACTGACATGTCAAAAATTTCATTTCACTCTGTGCAATATTAAAAATATTGGTGATGTCACATACTTAACTGAATAATTGTTCTAAAATATGCCCTCTCATCTATGCTGTTTTATGCAGCTTTTTTTTCTTTTTTAAGATGAAGTTTCGCTTTTGTCGTCCAGGCTGGAGTGCAGTGGCACGATCTCTGCAATCTCTGCCTCCTGGGTTCAAGTGATTCCCCTGCTTCAGCCTCCCGAGTAGCTGGAAATATAGGTACTCAGCACCATGTCTGGCTACTTTTTTAAATTTTTAGTAGAGACAAGGTTTCACCATGTTGGTCAGGCTGGTCTCGAACTCCTGACCTCAGGTGACCCGCCCGCCTCAGCCTCCAAAAGTGCTGGGATTACACATATGAGCCACTGTGCTCGGCCTTATGCAGTTTTCTTATGGGAAGTCACGTAAAACTACATGACGGTTTCAAGGAATTGGACTGAAATCTCCCTTCAGTTTTTTCCAAAATGTAGCTAACTTCATGTTATCTCCCAGATTCACAGACATCAGGCAACCAATCTTGGTTAAAGCATTCCAACTTTTGCTCCCTTCAGTTCTGAATGAGTGTTACCCTTGATATAAACAGTCATTATAGACCCAGAATGCAACAAAGAAGGCAGATATTTACTAGTGAAAAACTGAAGTTCCTTAATCACTTTAATATATATAATCAAATGGAAATTATATATTACCCAGACTAATTATATATAATTTCTTGGCATCAGGTATAAACTATTCAGACTATATCAAGGAAAAAAAATTAAAAGATGCTTCTTTATAGCAGAATTTTCATTATAAAATATATCTCACAGCAAATCCCATCTTTATAGTATCTGGTCTTTGGTCTTTGATGATTTGTTTGTTTTCCCAAATTTTTTTCCAAGCTGAGGCTGTGCTGCCATTTTTGCAGTTGGAATTGGTATTTTTATGAGCATTTGCTGGATTTATTATATGGTGTTTGAGTAAAATGCAGACAAGAAGAGTGGAAAGGGAGACAGAAGAGGAGAGAGTTAAAAAGGCAAAGAGATGGAAAAAGAAGAAAAAAGAGGGAAGAAAGAACAAGAAGGAAAGGGGGAAAGAGATTAAAAAAAATACCCAAAAAGTATACGTTGTAATAAATAGGAAGAAGAAACTCTTGGGCACCTGTCAAAAGGACTCCACGTGTCAGTGAACTGCAGGAGGTGACACTTAGGCATCCTGGCTCTACACCATCCCTCACTCTAAATGAATGCAAAGGTAGATCTTTATTCTTTTGGACTGACAGGTTCAAGCCACAAGGTGACTATCAATTGGCAGGGACCTCAACTTCACAAATTTGTGCTGAAAGACAGAATTATCAATAAGCTCCTGAAGACATTCTCACAAGGAGAAAGGGTAAACTCAGGTTCTAGCCCTGTCCTTAAGAATGCAGAGAAAGGAGGGTCACAGAATGGAGGAAATCTCTGGCTTCCTGGTAGCAGTCACCTCTCCCCCTTAAAAAGCCCATTTCCACATTTAAGATAATTCAGATTGTTCATGTGTTCTTTGAAGGAGCTTAGTATGACTTGTACAAAAGGCCAGCATAATTTTCCAACTGTTCTGCTGAGAAATACGCCCTCTTCTATAGTCAGTGTGACTCAGGACCAGAGCAGTTAAATAACTCAATCCAGGTGTTGCTGCTGGGGAGAGAGGTCCTGATGTTGGGGCCCCTGGATTGGAGGTCACCTGCCCAGCCTTTGGCTGTGGAACTTTCTGGGGAGTATCAGGTTTGCTGTGCACAAAGAGGGCTGGAGGAACTCTCCTGATCACAAGACGTGACTCTAGTCAGCACCACTGCAGCCCTGAAGAGGCGCAGGTCCCCCTTTTCATGTCTTTGTAGATTACACCAAGGATGTTCAGCTCGTAATCAGCTGGCTTGAAAATGGAGTGCCCACCTGAGTGTATTTCAGTTGCTTTGTATCCCCATCAACCACAAAGGATCAGCCCACAGGAGGTGCTGAACCTTCACTGCTGGTGCCTCGTAAGAGATCTCTTGGAAGTGTTTATCAATTTGTGTGTCTGTTTTTTTTACTTTTCTTGTATATTTTGAATGTGATCTATTTCATAATGAGAAAGTCTTCCTAAGATTCTACACAGAGCTATAACTTCTTAACCTCATGGAGTCTAAGTTTCTTTAACTGTAAAATTGAGATGATTCCTATTTGCGGGCATTGTTGATAATTAAAAATAAGCATGTTGTTTAGCACAAAAAAGGCCCAAAATAAGTGGTAAATATCACAATTATTACCACAGAAAAAGAAGTGCAAAAAGTTGTTTAAGGCTATGAAAACAGCTTTATTTTTACATTTTTCTTCCCAGAGGTTTAAAATGTTCAGGTCTGTTTGCATTCTTTTTGGTCTCTGCTGCTATCAACACAGTATTTAAAGAGCGTTAGAAAAGTTAATCCACGAGAGAGATAGACTTTGTGTCACTGACCTCTTTAAGTGACACCTTTTTCATTAATTATTACCTTTCAATGATAGTGCTGTGGCCAATTTCCACTCCCTCTGTTGGCTTGTGTGAGTTGTAGGGTAAAAAGAGGTTTGGAAACTTTCTAGTCAAGGAGCAAAGAAGCCTATCTTTTTAAATTTTTAAGAAAAAAAAAATCAAAACCAATCAAACCAAAACCCCTAAAAGGCATCACGATTATTAAGGCTGAGAAGTTAGACCTGGTTCTGAGACCAGCTCAGCCACTTACGGAGGGCATGATCTGAGTCAGTTGTTTTCTTACTTACAAAATGGAATAATAAAAACATTGATCTCTTAGACCTATTGTGCAGGTTTTTAAAAAATCTACTAACATAAAGTGCATAGCCCCATGCCTGGTACCTATAATGGTTACCATAATCGTGTTACTATCAATAACCATAAAACTCCATATAGGAGTCAGGGCACTGGTGCAGTGAACATTTGTTGTTAGATATTGTCCAAGAACACTAGGGGTAGCCTGAGCTCCTAATTACCCCCAAGTATGATTCTATTTTTTTTCTTCCATTTCAGGAAATTCGCTTGTACTTGAAAATAGTCATTAAGCTGAGCCCTTTGTGATGCATGTGTTTAAAAAATGTGGTGGTGACACCTGGGTTATCAGTCTCTTTGTTTGCAAAGACAAAGGTCACATCAGACTTTAGCTATTGTACATTTCTGGGCCCACATACTGTGGACAAGCTCCTTTATCCCTTCAATGTCCCATGCATGGTAAGCAGGACAACCGTTTCCTTTTTATTAGATAGGGCAAATGGCCTGTGTTGTTCAAAAGAGATGTTAAAAAGCAAAGTTATTTCCACAAAATTTATAGCTCATTTAGTTGTTGATAAACATAAACCAGGTGTCACTCTTGCAACACATACCCAGACACCCTCTACTACTGATTTCACCAGCAGTGTGACATATTCTCAATTTTTCTTCTTTTACTTTTAGCAGATGTTTCTGAATCCATTCAACCGGCAAAAAAAAAAAAAAAAAGAGAAAGAAAAGAAAGAAGGAAATCTGTCTCTTTATGTAGGGGCTGGCTCCACAGAACCTGAAAAATTGTCCTGAGATAAAATCCCTTTCTCTGGTTAGTGAGACAGCCGGTAACTTTGGGTTCAGACAGTCACCCCAGCAGCCTGCTGTGTCACAGATGTGTGCTGCTAGGGGTGTGAATGAACCCTACTGAGTATGGGGGTGGTGAAGAGGGGCTGTGAGGTTGGGATTAAACTCCTCCTTAGGTTGGTCAGTCCTCAGGCTACCAGGTGACTTTCCGCAAGTCCAGCTTTTAAAGACAAGATTTTCAAAGAACAGATTTTACTAATTCTGGATCCTTAGCAGAGACAGAAAGAGATGACATAAAGGGGTAAGAGGAGGGAAAAACTGGGCAGAAAATGCACAACCACATCTTGTTTGCCTTTCATTTATAATAAACTCTTATTCTGATGATTAACTAAGTTATATTCTTCCCACTGTGGCTATCATTATACTTGAGGCCACTCTGGTTTTTCTGCCCTGTAAATGGATCACATTTGTTACTGACTTGTTAATTCACACAACATGTACACTGAAATACAAACTGTCCCAAAAGCCTCGCAACTTCCACCGTGAGGACTAGCTCTTTAAGATTACTCTATTTATTTCACGTTCTATGAGAATATTCAGTGAAGTTAATGACTGCTTATAATTTATTTCCTATCATATTTTTTTGATGTAAGTAGCTTCGACTTCCTAGGAATTATCAAAATTTTTTTTTTCCCTGGAGGGTATCATTAGGGAAAGAATGTGGTTTCTCCTTCTGGGCATCAGTTTTGCTCTGCTCACAGTTCAGCAAACATTTACTGAATACCAACTCTATGCCTTGTTCTATGTATACTTTGTAGAAGTATAGAGTAGAGAAAGACAGGCTAAAACAACAAGGTAGTAGGTTGAGCAAAGGTACTCTGAGTTTCACTGTTGTTGCTTCTTAGACTACTATCTGAGATGAAGGATCAGTTTGTGCTTTGGTTTTTAATTTCCAACCTGTTGACAACTGATGGGAGGGGGGCTTTTTGCATGACTGCTATGCAGCTCCCACTGTGTGCATGACTGCTTTGCAGCTCCCACTATGGTGCTTGTGAACCCATTAGCACCGAAAATGGTTCGTACCCTCTTCAATGAGACAAGTCCAAGGACCATATGCTTGCATGTTGTGACAACATCAAATTGCTATAAATGTTTTCAGATGTTTGTTCTCAATTTCTACATTTATGATGTCATGGACTGATATCAAGTAGTTCACAGACTGGCACCAGGAGTTTCTCTAGACCAAAGAATAAATCATGTTGAGTGGAGTGGTTTGAAACTGGCCCCCTGGTAGCAGCATATGCCTTCTTGTCCAGACTCACCTCTAAACCCTGCAACCTCCAACAAGCCAGTGCATATCAGGATCTAGCTTATGAAAACAAATTAAACTCCAAGATACCCTGAGCACTTTGAAACCCATGAAGTTGTCTATAAAATTTTGTGTGTATGTACATTTTTCCAGAGAGAAGTTCTATAGTTTTCATCAAATGTACAAATAGGTATGTGGTCTCAAAATG
Organism: Cebus imitator; assembly: GCF_001604975.1. Classification (NCBI taxonomy): domain Eukaryota; kingdom Metazoa; phylum Chordata; class Mammalia; order Primates; family Cebidae; genus Cebus; species Cebus imitator. Next base: position 1,063,282 of record NW_016107815.1, on the reverse strand, counting down.
GTTAAGATAAACTAAGTCATTAACACTTTTTCATTACCTGGCAACCCTAGTTAAGAATTTCAATGTGCAACTGCCCACGTTTCCTAGGAAAGACACACACTTGAGGGGACTGTTGGTTTTATGAAGCCTCCCTGGGTCTGGGGCCAGGACTGCCTTTTTCCATGGTGTTTCAAAGCACGGTTGTTCTGGGTTAAGAAAAAGACTAAAGGTGTCTACTGAAGGCTTAGACAGCAACAGGAGGTTGACTCCATTCAAGAAATAAAAGCCTAAAAATAAGTCTATGTAAAAAAGGGTATCATTATTCTTCAACATTACAGAAGTGTTCCCCACTTTGGTGTCTTAGAAGCCCAGAGATGAGTTGGGGTATCTGATCTAGAAGGAGAGGATGAAAGTGTTAAGAGAAGCAGCAGGATCTCATTAGAAAGGGAGGTGGAATCGCAAGGAGCACTGGCCATTACAAGAGTATGTGGGGAGGGAGTATCCAGGTGGAGCCAGACGCCTACAGAGAGCAGGAATGATGAGATACCAAGGAGGACTGCATTACCATTCCAACAGAAACATAACCATATAAGGGAGAATCTACCTCTGGTGTCCAGACTGAAGTCTTGATATGCTATTTCCTTAAAAAGGGAATCAGGATTCCTTATAAAAATAGTTGCTTCCAGGTTTGGGCCAGGAGCCCATCCTATCCTGCCAGAAAAGACTAGTGGACTCACGTTAAAAGGCAAAAGAGGCAACTTGAAGAGGAACTCACTGATCAAAGATTAATGGACTGACACTTACAAAATAGATAAAAGCCCAAGTGTTTATAATGATACTCCAAACAAACAAACAAGCAAGCATCACTGATCACTTTTGGAGGTTGCTGGTGCCATTCGATAATCTGAAAACTATTTAATAAACAGAGGCATTTATGCTGCCTTTCTTATATGAACTGTATTTCAGAGTAACCAAATAGTTGATGATAGTAAGTTCTTCTATATGGTAGAATAATAGCTAGTAAATGCACACTGAATGATGGAAGTGAACATTACCATGTCGTAATCCCTAATGAATGCTGGCAGTGATCATCAATGGTTGCTAAAACTATAATGTTAACAGGCTGATAAAGAACTTCATAGTGGATGAAAAGCTGACCACACCTGAACCCACTGACCAATCTTGATCTCAATAAAAGTAATACAAACAGATGTTATGTACCTCCTGATGTGACATAGTTGAACTTGCATCTCATTAAGTCATTAGATCTAACTATTAATTTACAGGAAGTAAGAAGGAAAGAGAAACACGTTAAATGACACCATGGAGATAGAACAGTTCAAATAGATAACATGAAAATTTTTACAGGGCAATAATCTACAGGACAAAAATTTTCATGGGACAATTTCTTCAACAAATAAATGTAATAAAAACTCAGGAGGAGAATCTGTAATAGATGAAAGAACATTTACAGATAGATCAACCAAATGCAACAGGTATACTTTGTTTGGAGCCTGATTTAAACTGTCCAACCATTTGTGAACACTCTGGAAACAATTAGGAAAAACTAAACCCAGAGAGGTTACGTAATCATTATTAAATAGTGATTAAGTTTTTAAAAGTTATGCTGTATGTAGTAGAGATACACACTGAAATATTTACAGGTAAAACAGGATATCTAGGGTTTGCTTTAAAATACTCTAACAAAAGAAAGAGAAGAATAAAATAAGAATGGGTAGCTGTTGAAAGTTAGTGTTGGAGATGTGGGTTCATTATATTATTTTGTCTCTGTGTGTAAATTTCTATAAAAAGGTGTTTTTTTTTTTTTTTTTTCCCAAAAAAAAGCAGAGGGGGAAGGAAATCTCACAGAACACAAAGCAAGCAAGACAGGCAAGCTAATGAAAACACAACCCATATCTATAGAGTTGTTGAGTTCATGTCCAAACTTGCCCCAGCTCTGGGGTCTGAGGGAGGGCAAACACAGATCACATGAGGGAATGCAGTCTCACTGCCTTCTTAATGCAGGGTTACTAGGTCCATGGGAACTCATGGGGAAAGAGCAATTTGTGCTGAGTCCATAATCCCCAAGAGAGGTTGGGGCAGCTTTCTGATTGGCTGGAGTCGAGAGAGCCTTCCAGGATCTACCCTGGAAGAGGCAAGCAAAAGGATCTCAGTCATAGTTCAGTGTCCTCTTTAACCACATTGCCAGGGCGAATCCAAAACAAGTACCAACAGTACCATGCCATCTGGAATTCTATAACGCACAGCTGGCGATACGCCATGGTAAGCAACCCTCCGAACTGTAGATGACTGGCATATTTAAAGGCCACACACATCTTTTCTTCAGCTCTCTGTCTATCCTCTTATATGCTATTAATGCCTGTAATAAAGTTGGCCTTGGGCAGGGCTTGGTTAAAGGCAATAACACAATACTTGATACAGAAATGACCTATTGGGACCTGTAATATCTCCGTGCCAGCTTTTTTCAATTAAATGACCACAACTAGCAAACAACTATTAACATGGGGACTGTGTGGGATACAAAGCTATGCAGTGTCTGCAATGGTGAACCACTAAATGCTTGTAGGAGAAAAAGGGAAAAAAAGTTTCTCATATAAGTTCTTGAGACAAAGATGTTATTCAGCTTTACGATCCTTTGAGCTCCTGCTAGGAATACCCCACCAGTTTCCACAATTGCAGTTAGAGACTATCTTGATAGAATCTGTGTGCTAGAAAACCTGAAATATGCACATAATGTCCACACTTGCCCCGAATCCCAGAGAATGAAGGACTATTGCTACTGTACTCTCAATGACTAGAGCAACTTCAAATCATTCCTTCATCAACTGAAAATTAAATAGAAACTGTGCTTAATTGTGTTCTTTGATTTTTCTCTGAGGCTATCCCACATATTCAAATTGTATTTATTTTTTACACAATTAGGACACTGGCATTGGGAGCCATTGCTTCCTGTTTCACAGTAACCATGCTTTCTGAACCACAGGTTTGATCAGCAGGGTGGGCCATCTGAGACTGTCCTGAAGATCCAGGAGGTCAGCCTGCCACATGCAGTACAGTCCTTTCCCAGTTACTAAACAGAAACCCAGCCTGAGCCTTCAGTCCTGACCACCACCTTGCAGAGCTGTGGCCTGATCTCATTGTAGAATCAAGTGCTGGATGGAACCATGGATTACCTGGTTCAAGCCTGAACTTCTTGCAAAAAGTCCCATCAAAACATTCCACTTAATCTGAAAGTTCTACATGTGAGGAAGCAAGCTGCTAATGCTGCTAAGAATTCTTAGTTTTCAACGAAGGCCAGGTATAGTCCTGTACAGGGAAGAACACTTTTTCAATAGGTACGTAGCTTCTAACATCTAGCAGGATACCACTGCTACCAACAGCAAAACAATAATGGTGACAAGGAGGACGATGATGGTGGCGGTAATCATCATATCATAATATGGAAAGTTTTAATTTTCTTTTGGGTCTTAATTAACTTCACCCTTTATAACCTACTATTAGTATCTTGATTTACAAATTAGCAACTTGAGGCATAGAGTGATTAAAATAACTTTCCTGACATCACAAAGCTAGTAAGTGGACAAAGCCAAGCTGTCTGGCTCAAGAGCAGCAGTGTGAGCCACTGCGAGACACTGCCCCTTATTGTACTAAAGAGCCTTGGCTTTGAATTGATAATATGAATGCTAGACAACGAGCTGAATTACGAAAGCAAATGTCCAGATTTTGCCTGGACTCATGCTCAGACTAGACTGATTAGAGGAGCTCTTCTCAGCCCTGGTTTCATGTAAGCATCACCTGAACAGCTGTTAAGAAATACTGATACTGGGAACCCACTTCTAGAGATTATGATTTATTTGGTCTGTGGTGGGGGGCCGGGCATCTGATTTTTTAAAAAGCTCCCCAGGTGATTCTCATGAGCAACAAGAGCTGAGAACCACTGGGTGAGAAAGTGCCTCTGAAGCACTTTGCAAAAATAAAAAACACATTTGGAATTGCTGCCTCTTTTCTCTTTCTCTTGGATAGTCACACGGAACAGCAGCACATTGTAGGCTCATATTAAATCTTATTTGAATATGGATCCCTTGTTGTGTACAGCATCTGTTAACATCGATGGGAACAGCTGTTCTAACCTTTTACAAATCAGTAATCCAGCTTGATAAATTTGGTTACTTCTTGTAAAGAGAAAACCCTGTACCCTTAACTTTGCAGGATAAGAGTGTATCAGAGCTAAATGCTCTTTCCTTGATAAGGATACAGAGGACCCCTTAAACCAGCTTACTCTCTTAACTAAGAACAAAGATCCACAGCCTTATAGTTGAAAGGGCTCTTAGGTGCCCTCTAACATCTCTCAGCACCACAAACACACTCCCCACCTCCCCCAAGGCAGAAATGCCTCCTGGAAGATCCTTCCAGATGGTCATTCAGCCCTAGCTTGAACATTTCAATGACAAGAGATCTCACTCCTTCATAAGACAACACATTTCATTGTTGGACAGATCAAGTCTTCTTTATATGGGTTCAAAATTAGCCTCCCTATAACTTCTACTTGTTCATAGCTCTGTTGTTGTCTGTAATGGTATAAAGTCTCTTCTTTCAAATGGGTGCTCAACAGAACATCATTCTGGCAGAGGATGGTACATCGTAGGGAACACACAGGACCACACGGGAGCCAAGAGACTTGTTTTTGAGAAGCAACTCTGCCTCAGCAGTTAGGACTGTAGTAACTAAAGCCCTTCAGGGCTCAGTCTCATCATGAGTATTAAAAGTACATAAAAACAAAGATAATGAAAAGCTTGTACAATTGTGAGCATCAAAAGTGTAAGTCAAATGCGTTGTAACTGAAAAGTACCCTATGAATGTAAGACGTTCTGTTACTGGTGCCTGAAGGTACAATATTCTTATATTTGAACAATTCTTTGGTCCACAGAACCCTATATTCTACTTCTGAAGTTAGTAGTGTTGTTAAATAACTGTTAATGATGGCAATGGCAAGGGAGTGCTCCTTGATGTCACCTATCAGTTATTTGTTTCAGTGCTTAGTGAGAAGTTGGAAGATGGCACAGGGAACAATGTGCTGATGCTGTCTTTTATCCGTCTGACACGTCAGGAGAAACAGAGAGAACACAGGCTTGGAATCAGAAAATCCAGAAGAAGCGAAGAGAACACAGGTTTGGAATCAGAAAATCTGCCACTCACCATGTAGGTGCCATTGAAAAAGTGAGCTAACCTCAGTTTCCCCACATATAAAAGGAGAAAATAAAAATATCAATCTTACATATGCTTCTATAAGGATAAGAGAAAATAATATGTGTTAAGTACTCAACAATAAATGTCACTGACTAAATTGCAGGGCATTTTCATCATTTTTTTTTTTAAATCAGTGAGAACCTAGTGGAAAAGTTACATTCCCTCTAAAGTAAACAGAGAATTTCAGATACCTGTACTCCACCTGGATACAATTCCAACTCTATCATTAATTCTCCATGGGACCCACATATTTTACATCTTAGGCCCTTGCTTTCCTAATTGGTAAAATGAGTTAATTAGACAAGCTGATATTTCTAGGTATGCTTCTGGGACCACTAATATCCATATCGCTAACCAAATTGAAAACAAAGTTTAGAAGCAAATCGCTTCCTGAGAACAATTCAGTTATTGCATAATCAAAATACTACCATTGTAAAAACAACGTCTTCAGTTTATAAATTTGTTTGAAAATCACTCCCTTTAGGAAGATATATTTGCTTCTAACAATTCTGCTAACCACATGCCTATGAGGCAAAGAATTTTTAAAAACTCAACAGAATCAGACATTTCTCCAAAGAAGAAATACAAATGGCCAATAAACATAGGAAAAAATATTCAACATCATTGGACATTAGGGAAATGCAAATCGAAGACACAGTGAGACAGTTCCTCACTCCTACTTGAATAACTATAATAAAAAAGACAGACAAAAGCAAGCGCTGGTGACGATGTGAAGAAACTGGAAAACTTATCCATTGCTGGGGGGACTGGGAAACAGTGCAGCCACTTTAGAACACAGTTGAGCAGTTTTCCAAAAGCTGTGCAGAGTTACCACATGACCCAGCAATTCCACTCCTAAGTAGAAAGCAAGGGAAATGAAATGCATGTTCACACAAAAACTTGTACATAAATGTTCATGACAGTGTTATTCCTAATATTCAAAAAATAGAAACAACCCAAATGCTCATCAATTGATAAATGAACAAATAAAATGTGTGTATCCATACAATGGAATATTATTTGTCAATAAGAAGATTTGAAACATTATGCTAAGTGAAAGAAGCCAGACACAAAATGTCACGTATAGTATGATTCCGTTTATATGAAATATCTAGAATAGGCAAATCTATAGAGACAGAAAGTATATTAGTGATTGTCAGGGGCTGGCAGGAAATGGGGAGTTACTGTTAATAGATACCAGATTTCTTTTTGGGGTGACAAAAATGCCCTACAGTTGATTGTGGTGATGGTTGCCCAATGCAGCGAATACACTAAGAGCTACTGAATTGTATACTTTAAATGGGTACATTATAGAATATATAAATTATATCTCAATAAAGCTGTTAGAAAACAACAGAAGCACATAATCAATAAAGAATCAATTCCATTTAATCAAAGTGCAAGGAACACGTATGATTGTATAATAGCATTTTATGCAGATAATTGCTTTGTACATTCAACTGCTTTAAACCCATTTTTGCATTTGAATCATTTTTCAAGGAGGAGATGAAATTTAAGGACGTAAAATTGAATAAACTAGGCTATTGCAGCTCAGAAAATATATTTATTTTATTTTACTACCTAGGATCGACTCAGTGGTGTAAAATGCCATTTAAAAAAAGAATGACAAAGTTTGAATGAGAAAATGTATTTCATCGTGAAAGATAAAAGTCTTTCCTTCTCTACAGTGAATACAGGTAATATCAGAAGCAGCAGTTACTAATTATTCACTGTTGAAAAGCTAAAAAAAGGTTCATATTGAAAACAGTGACCTCCAGTTTGCTCTGTGAATGAAAGCAGACACAAATTCTCATTTTCCTAGAATTCTGGTTGATAACTGAGTTGGGAAAAGCATGCATTTCTTCATTACAGTGCAGTCGACTGTTCATTTAAATAACAATAACCTGCATAAAAGTCACAAAAGCATTATCTTGCAATTTTACTGTGTTGAAATGCGTTATTAGTACTAACAATGCCAAATAGAGTAAATAAATGAATGTCTTCTTATTTTCAGCATTATTCCTGATTACTTAGCTTTATGAAAGAGTAGCATTATTATTACCGGTCCATTCAACACCTTGGTCAACACTATTTGCTTGGATAACTCTTGAACGAGAAGGGATTTCAAAACAGAGCTATATTCTTTTCTAGATTATCCAAGGAGGGGGAGAATCTTCCAATTCAGTGCTTAAAAATCATATATTTTTGATAGCAAATATTTGAAGAACTCAAATTCTGTTTTCTATATATGTGTAAACCAAGAATTAAAGTCCTCATTAAAGATAGCACACTTGAAATAGCACTTACTAAAAAGTGTAAAATTTACATCAGTTGTTTAACTTTAAATTAGAAGATTTCTTACCATGAACATGATAATGCTTCAGTTTTTAAAGTTCCTTCAGCCCAAAGTCTGGGCCTTTCTTTTAGTTTCTCTTTTTCCACTCCCTGACACATTCAGTGCTCCACTAAATGCCATTGACCAAACTTGTTACGAGAGTACCATCAATCTCCCAGGTGCACAGCCAATAAAGACAGATTTGAAATCATTCACTCCTGAATCTCTAGTTTGCTCAGGTTAGATTCAAAGGGTCCTCTCTGTGAAAGATCTGAGCAATATTTGGCTTTAACAATGTATGGAAGAGCAGCTTCCTAGAAGATGGGACAACAGGATACACATCCTTATAAAATGTTGTCATCTTGATGGGACAGTACGTACTTGGGTGACTGACTCTCATTCCAACAATGGGAGTTTTGTGGTTTGTGTGTGTGCATTGAAGCCTTGGATTTTGCTTTGGGAAGGGAGCAATGAAGGTTGTGGGTGACACCATAATGAGTAAATTAATTTTTAGGTGACTTAAAGGATTATGTGAGCGGATGAAAATGTTCTTCGGGGATGTGGCAGATTGTATTTTCCAAAACTATTTGCAACAATATTTCCTGCCCTGCTGGTCTTCCTCAACCTGCCACTCCTGCGTCAAAGAGTAGGGTCTATGTCCCATCCCATCCCCTTGAACCTTGGCAGGCCTTTGCAACTGTCTTGCTGAGTAGAATGGAGCACAGAATGTGGCACTGTGTGACTTCTTAGACTGGGTTAGAAAAGACCACACAGCTTCTGCTTCTCACTTTTGTAGCTCTCACCTTTGGTGCCCTGGGCTGGCAAGCCTGAGGCTGCCATGCCATAAGATCGCCCAAACTAGCTTATGCAGGGAGACCACATGGAAAGGTCTTTTGGCTAATGACGACACAAAGAGAGAGGGGCCCAGCCAGTCCCCAGTTACTCCAGGATCCTGTCCGTCCTACATGGTTCCAGCTCTGATCTTTGTCTGAAGAAACCTCACAAGGGAACCTATGTGAGAACACCCAGACAAGCGACCCCTGATTTTCCTAACCTGCCAAAATCCTGAGAGATTGCTGCTGAAGCCACTGCATTTCTGGGGTGATTGGCTACTCAGCAACAGACAACTAGGAGAAGAGAAAAAGAGCACTGAATAGAGAGTCATATCATAAACAATAGAAAGGGCAAATCATATTTGGAGCCAAGTCTATCAGGTCATGACCTCTGGACATGTAAATAAATGTAATGGGCAAAGATGTCTTGTAAATCAACATGTAAGCTTCCAATTCAGGCATGACTCAGGGCTTCCAACTCTCAGCACTGAGCCAATATCCCTTCAGTGGAATCTCTAGATTTTCCATACAGAGGAGCTTAGGGCATTAAGAGGTGCATTCTATTCAGCAAGACAGTCGCAAGGGCCCCGAAGTTTAAGGGGATGGGATGGGACATAGACCCTACTCTTTGATGCAGGAGTGGCAGGTTGAGGAAGACCAGCAGGGCAGGAAATATTGCTGCAAATAGTTTTGAAAAATACAGTCTGCCACATCCCTGAAGAACACTTTCATCTGCTCATGTAATCCCACCCTTAAGTCACCTAAAAATTAATTTACTTATTATGGTGTCGCCCACAACCTTCGTTGCTCCCTTCCCACAGCAAAATCCAAGGCTTCAGTGCACACCCACAAAGCACAAATCTCCCATTGTCCGAATGACAGTCAGTCACCCAAGTGTGTACTGTCCCCCTCAAGATGACAACATTTTGTAAGGATGTATCCTGTTGTCCCATCTTCTAGGAAGCTGCTCTTCCATACATTGTTAAAGCCAAATATTGCTCAGATCTTTCAAGGGAGGGAACTTGTTAGGAAGCTGTGTTTACGGAGCAAGCACAGTCCTCTTACTCCGACTATACATTTGTTTGGGGGGCAGCTCCTCTCAGGTACCCACTGGCTCAAACCCTGGTTCCCACCTTGTCTTTTTTGCTCAAGTAACACTGACAGCTTGTATGGGTTGCATATCCCTTATCCGCTATGCTTGGGACCTGAAGTGTTTGAATTTTTAATTTTTTTTGGATTTTGGAATATAGTCAAAATAACATGCCAGTTGAACATCTCTAATCCAAAAATCAGAAATCTAAGTGCTCCAGTAAGTATTCCTTTTGAGCATCATATTGGGGCTCAAACACTTGGATTCTGGGGCATTTTGAATTTTGGATTTTCAGATTAGGGATGCTCAATCTGTAGTTCCTGGGCTCAACGTATTGTTTTAATGCCTCCATGTCCCTGTTCTCTCTTCATTGGCTAACACACACTTATTCTTCAAAGCTCAGGCCAGGTATCGTCAACTCCAGGAACCCCAGCTTGGCTAAGAACTCCTTGTGTACGCATATGGTTATGTTATATTCAAATTAATAATAAAATTTGTTTAGGTAAGTTTTCTCACTAGAGTATATGTATTGGGAGACAGACGTGGATTATTTGTATTTGCATCTTTACTACCTAAGGCCTGCCATGTCTCAACAGCATGTGTTCCATAAATGTTTGTAGAATAGAAATGAACAAGCCAAGACGTGTTGGCTTCAAAGGATGAATTGGTGACAGTGTCTCCATGCATTTCAAATATTCCTTGCTCTTCTCTGATCTCAACTGGAAATCTCTCTGTGTCCTGTAAACCACAGGAGAACACTTCAGAATTTTTTTTCATGGCCCTTTCCCTCACCTTGGACCCTCATCCTCCCTACCTTCTACCTCAGATCCATCCCTTCTGTGTTGGATCTTACTTACTTATGTTCCCACTAGGTCTTCTTCTAGAGGGTCTGCTCCCAGCTGGCAGGTCCCTGGGCTGATTCACATCTCAAGTGCCAAGAACAGCATTCCATATGCTCAGAGTAGGTTTGGTAAAGCAGTGTGTCTTCCCAGTCTCAATACACTGACAAAGTAGTTACCGACTCTGAAATCTCTTCCCTGGGGTTAGCAACTGTGCCTACAAGTCTGCAAATACGCCAGTCTTAGATATGTTCAACAGGTGATATCAAGATGAACTCAAATGATTTCAGGATAACCTGCCAAAGTCCTCAGAAGCTGACTGCGCCCTTGAAGTAGGTCATCCCCAGGAGCAGTTGCTTTTCATCCACCCAGCAGGTGTGTGTCATCAAATAAATATCATAAAATGTCTTCCAGCCAGGAACAACTATCTGGCAGGGAAAGGGAAGTACACAGGCTGACTGACTATAGCTCTTGATGAAAAGCATGTCTTTTTTTTTTTTTTTTAACATATGAAAAACACTATTTTTATGAACAAGGTTTCCACCTCCACCATTTACTGTCTTTCCAGTTCATCCAACTGTCTTATCCCCCAACTAAGAAGCTTCCAGAATAAACTTGTCTCAGTTTCATAACTTCATTTACTAAGGTTTTAACAAAGAGGACCCCACAAACCTGGCACCATAAAAACAATTTTTTTCCATAAAACGTTGTGATTTTAAAAGCAATCATAATAATTGGTTAGCCCAATTTGGTTTACTTGGGATTTTCTTTCTCCTCCCACCCCTTTTGTAGTGTTTAGAGTATTCGTTTAGGTGCTATCTTCCTCCTTTTTGCTGGAAGATGCAGAAGGTATTAAAATTCAGTAATTTGTGGTTTTTCATTTTTTTTGTAAGATTAGGGAGAATTTAATAATATGGTGCAATTTGTTCTTGAATATTCTTGAGCCCACTCCATCATTACATGCCAAATTACCAGGTATGATTGAACCCAAATATTAAAAAAAAATGACTATAAGAGGCCAGGCGTGGTGGCTCACACCTGTAATACCAGCACTTTGGGAGGCCGAGGCGGGCAGATCACAAGGTCAAGAGATCGAGACCAACCTGGCCATGACGAAACCCTGTCTCTACTAAAAATACAAAAATTAGCCGGGCGTGGTGGCACACGCCTGTGGTCCCAGCTACTCGGGAGGCTGAGGCTGGAGAATTGCTTGAACCCAGGAGGCGGAGGTTGCAGTGAGCAGAGATTGTGCCACTGCAGTCCAGCCTGGCGACGGAGCAAGACTTCGTCTCAAAAAAAAAAAAAAAAAAAAATGACTATAAGAAAACATAAATCTGTGGTTTAACTCTGACTTCAAAGTTATGGGTGCAACTTAAAAGAGGAAATATTTGGGCTCAAATGTCCTGGGTAAGTTTTGGTTTTAATTTTATGCATATAACTTATAACCTGCAATGCCAGTGACAATGCTGACAGAATCATGAACACAGGGCACATCACGGAAGACTGAAAAGGCTGGCTCACAATTATTTCAAGATGAGTTATGTGGGGCAATTTTTTACTTCCTTGAATGTTATTTGCTAATATAATGGTGGATTTTCAGATTTTTGATCGAATAGCATTTTCCAGACACCATTTTCCTGATCCTCCTGTGCCTGGACACCTATCCGAGTAAGTATCTACTTAACTGTTTTCTTCATGTCAACTTTAAATTTGCCCTTTAAAGAAAAAAAAAATCAGCTAATTCCAAGCAACCATATCAGTAAAATCACAGGTTTGATGACTATTTAAATGTGTTATTTTGGGGATCAAACAATTGAGTTAAAGGAAAACTACCCAGCCCAGAAGAGGCATGACAAGAGGTTGATCCTTTCATTTGATTAATATTTATTAAGCCCCTAGTATATGCCAACTCCTCTTGCAGATGCTGGGTTTATAGTGGCAAGGAAAGCAAAGTTTCTGCTCTCATGAAGCTTCCATTCTGCAGGGGGTGATGACAATAAGCCAACAAGTTTATAATATGATTCTAGGTATTGATATATGCGATGAAAAGAAATAAAGCAGGGGAAAGGCATCAAGTGATGAGGGGCTTATCTGGGATCCAACAGAGCATGGAAAACAGCGGACTGTTTTAAGCAGAGGCAAAGCACTCAGAGAGTTATATAATGTCACATGTCCCCATCTCCACTCTTCTTATAAAACTCAGTTGTGCCCCAAGATTAAATCTTAGTGTGATGTACTGTCCTCAGACTGGTTTCTCAGTAGCAGTAGTATCTCTCCAGGGCTAAGAGTTTTCAATGGGGAATGCGTTTCTGAGACAGAATGAATGGCCTGGATGGGGTTACAGCAGGGAGACTTAGAATGCCAAAAGGTGACCAAAATGTTGGGAAGAAGAAGGGTGGAAGGAAGAGGCTGGGTGCCAAAATACATAGGGAGAACCAAAGACCTCTTTTGCTATCTTGTCTATGGTCTAGTGTAGTGTCTCCAGGTGCCATAAGAAAATTATTTCCTATGCCAACCTTGGCTTAAATACACGAGTTGTTCAGGACCAGAGCAGAAGTTGCCCCCTATTTATGGTAAGAGGACCTGGTAAATATGTTTCTTACAATTTTCCTTAAAAATTTGATTCCTAAGTTATTAACTGAAAATGTCATTGATAACTTAAATGAAATGTATTGATAAAGGCATAGTCTGATTTTAAACAGATTTTTTTCCTTTGCCTACGTATAGTTATTTATATTCTTGGAGGCCGACTGCATGGTGAGAACCCAGCTGGTGTCAGGTGTCAGACAAGGAGATCTATACCCTTAAGGCTGATAGACTGGAGCTGATGCAATCCTGGCTCTGAGACTTCAGAGCTGTGTGAGTTTGAGCAAATTACTGAACTTTTATAAGCCTCAGTTTCCTCATCTGTAAAAGAAAATAATAATGCCTCCCTTATAGGTTTGCTCTGAGAGTTAAATGAAACTAAATGAGATAATGTTTATATAGCAGTTAGTGTTTAAGTACTTTTAAAATAAATGGCAATTAAGATGATGACAGTAATCTTGACAATAATGGTGAAGAAGTCATATGCAAGTTTCTTCAGTTTTGAAACTGAGAAGGAAAACCCTGGATTCCAAATTACTAAAAGGGTTAAGTAATAACCAATAGTTCTGTAGAAGAATTCTAGTACTCCACTAGGCTGGTGCATGCAGCATGGTGGTCAGAAAGAGAAGATAAACTAAACAGGGAGGGATCTTTCCTACGGAGCATGGATCCATCTCAGATCTAAGGGGTTTAGAATGCAAAGGGCAGTGGGGTCCATTCCAGGCAGCCGTGATGGCCACAGAAACACAGAAAGGAAATCCCTAAAGCTAGGACAGGGGTCCTGGACCAGGAACTGGAGATCCAACTGAATGGAGAGACAGGATGTCAGTGGAGTGTGTCCCCAGCATTCTGAGGCCTCCCCACATTTGCAGCAGATTTTGGTCTATTCAGTTTTACAGGTTTTCAATATCTGCCACCCCAAATTTAAAAACAGCAACAGGAGGGCATATCCTGACAGTCTAAAGCCATTAAATCTGCATATAGCACAATGAGATGTTATGGAATCAAAATCCCTTGAACCTGCACCAGTCTCCAACGGCAACAGAAGCAAATCAGTTCATGTGCTTGGAGAATGCAGCGGTGGGAAGTGAAGTGCAAGTGAAAATCAGGGTGGGCAAGTGGGTCCTAATGCACACTGTTTCTTAACAGGGCTCGTGTTGCATGTGAGCAAAGCTTCTTTAGGAAGGAAAATGCCTCTCTTAGTCTCACACCCCTGCCCCTCTGCATGTATTCTACCCTTTTACCTTTCCTCCCCCTCTGGAGTAAACATTTAACTAGACTTCTGTCATTTAATATGTGTGTGTGTGTGTGTGTGTGTGTGTGTGTGTGTGTGTGTGTGTGTGTGTGTGTGATGTGATAGTTGATCTCATTTAGCTGTATTAAATCATTTAGACCACATAGAGTTATTGAGTTCTACTGTGGGCCTAGCAGAGAAAAAAATCATTAGGAAGATGAGCATTTCCAGGGAGATTTTGCTTTTCATAACTCCACAGTCATGAGCTTTTACTGAAAATACATGTGAGGACTCCAACTTCCTTCTGTCCTGGTCCAATAAAAAGAGATTTGCAAGAGTAAATTTTAGGTTACTCTGTGGCCAGCCCTGCAAAGTGTGACACCTACAACTTTCTGGCTGGCAGGGAGGGTGAGAAGAATGAAGACATCCAGGCAGGATCTATCTGCAGAAGATGGAGCAGTGTACAGGTCATGACCAGAAAAGCAGACTAGGAATGAGGAGAACTAGGTTCTATTACTAATTGGGTCACTCATGCAAACATTGAAGGAGTAGGAAGGGTACTGAGGCTCCTTTTACTGGGCAGCCATGAAGAGTCATCAAGCACTGCTTATAAATGATTTTGACTTTCCTGAGACTATTAGAAGAGACTGGGCGTGTTCAGGGTGGTATGGCCATAGTTCCCTGAGACTATCAATGTGTCAGGTGTCTTCAGCTGGAGGATGGACAGAGAATAGATGAAGATAAAGGAGGCCAAAGATTAAAATAGAAACCACACACAGGGAACCACACTCTGCAAAAGACTGAGATGATGGCTGCCTTGTGGGTTTCTCACAAACCGTAGCCTCGATCTGGTTACAGGGTTCGTTTTACATTGTTGTCCCGGAGGACACAGTCGATAAGCTATGGACCACAGAGTAGAAAATAAATGACTCCAAAGCAATCACTTTGTTGGCTTATTCTCCATCTTGCTCCCCACAAGATTCAGGGTGGTTGACTTACGTGAACAAACACCAGCCGTGTGTGGAAAGTCACTGATCTTGAACTTGGCCAGCTCTGATTCCAGGGCTGACTTTACCAATTACTCATTGTGCGGCCGGTGAGTATGGCCTGAAGCTCACCAGACCTGGGCACAGTGCATGTGGGAGTGATTTACCAATAAGAATTTGCTATACAAATGTCAGGGGTGATTATTAGTAGTAGAAATGCTTTTCACTTAATAGGCTAAATAAAACACACTAAACAAACACAACTATGAATAAAAAACATGAAGTTTGACCTACCCTGACATGGCCCCTAAACCTTAACAGTAGAAAGTTTTTCTCAGAGTAAGCAAAGCCATGATCTGGTCCTAAAAACAGGACATTTGTTAAACTGAAAATGCTCTAAATTGCTCTTCGGCAAGGGCTATTCTGTACAATCTGATGATTTGGGATTTCACCAAATTAATGTGACTAGATAGGCCTTATAATTAGGATAAAATATTTTAAAAGTTTTCAAAATGAAGCTATTCATTAACTCATTGATTTTTTTTTTCTACAGATTGGGAGCCTGAATTTAAATGATACCCAAAAATATAACTAGGTGTGCTCAAAGAGAGAACTCACAATATAACTGGTTGTGAGTCTTTAAATGGAAGGCAGTAGTTTAAAATGCTATTACTATTCAGATTCTCTGAGAACATTAAAACTGCCCATTAAATGAAAATCTAATAATTGGCCCTACTGAATTGTGACATTTTGTAACCTGTACAGAAATGCAGAAAATTGTGGAAGAATAGCTCTTTTGAGGCAGAATTTGATTTGCAATGTAATATTATTCTAAAAGTGAAGGTTCTCATGCACACACACACAAACACGAACAATGCAGACTGACTAACAAAGCTGAGGAAGACTCTTCAGAGCTAAGGCAGATAACTCAAGACTCTACTAGGTAAGTTATGCTACTGATCTGGGAAAAAATTAGGCAAAGCATGAGCTCAGAGCAAACCCCAACTAGGAAGTGGCCTCTCTTTGGACATTGCTTAAAAAACATAACCAAGTTAGGTCATTCCATGCTTTTACATAAACCAAGCACAATTATTTATATAATTATTCTGCAGTAGCGCTAAGTGAATAAAATTTAGAGACATTAACTGGGCCAGGCATGGTGGCTCGCACTGTAATACAAGCACTTTGGGAGGCCAAGGTGGGCGGACCACTTGAGATTAGAAGTTCGAGACCAGCCTAACCAATATGGCAAAACCCTGTTTCTACTAAAAATAGAAAAGTTAGCTGGGCATGGCAGCACATGTTTGTAATCCCAGCTACTCGGGAGGCTGAGGCAGGAGAATCACTTGAACCCAGGAGGCAGAAGTTGCAGTGAGCTAAGATCATGCCACTGCACTGGGTGATAGAGTGAGACTCCAACTCAAAAAAAAAAAAAAGACATTAACTGAAGAACAACCAATGTATTCAAATCAGAGGTTTAAAAATCCTCATGGGTCAATGTTTACCAAGCACCTTCCATGTGGATGCAACTATGCTGAGTGCTTTCAGATTCAAATATGAGAGCTACAATCCTTGTTCTCCAGGAGCTAACCATATAGTAAGGGGAAAGAGATAGGTACCGAAACAGCTAAAATAAGGCATACCAGGTCTGTCCAACATGAGAAGTACAATCAAAACAACACAGAGCACTTTGGGAGGCCGAGGCAGGTGGAGTGCTTGAGCTCAGGAGCTCGAGGCTAGCCTGGGCAACATGGTTGAAACGCTGTCCCTACTAAAATACAAAGAATTAGCCAGGTGTGATGGTGCCCACCTGTGGTCCTACATACTTGGGAGGCTGAGGCATGAAAATTGCTTGAACCCAGGAGGCAGAGGTTGCAGTGAGCTGAGACTGCACCACTGCACTCCAGCCTGGGCGACAGAGTGAGACTCTGTCTCAGAACAAACAAAAACAAATAGAGTTCCTCTTGGTGGAAAGATGTGAAAAATGTGATCTCTGCTTTCTTTGAGCATGTAGCATGAAGACATGGAACTGAAAGATGGGCAGGATTTTAATGGGGAACAGGAGAAGGTAAATGTCCAGGCAGGAGGAATGGCACAATCAAGAAAAGAGCAAGAGGCAAGTCTGGCAGGTAGGGAGCAGTCCCAGCTGGCGGGGGTGCAGGTCAAGCGAGGGGAGGGTGGCTGGGAAGGGAGCTAGAGTGCACTGCAGAAAGGACTGAGAGGGTCAGCAGAGGCCCAGGCCTGCCCACAGCACCAGGGCGGCAGTTCTGTCTGAAGACAGACCCTCTTAGGGAACTAGGGGTCAAAAATCCTCACTGTGTACTCTTTATCTGTGAAAATACAGGGCTCCAACTTTCTGTCCCTTTTCTGAGGTGTCTGTCAGTAAAGCAACCAGACACTCTTAAAGAAGGGACACAAAAAAAGAGAACCAATGTCTGGGGAGAAATAGTGACTAAAGTGAAATGAAGGCAGAGACTAATCAGGGATTTAAAGAGGAGGATGGCGAGCGAGACGAAGGAGAACATATGCTGGCAGAAGGAGGTCTAATCAGGAAGAGATGGAGGTGAGGAAGGGGACATATGTCCCTCCCGGGAAAATCCCTAAGAAAACTGACAATAGACACTAGAGGGCCAGCAAGCCCATGGATTTGGAAACTACTGGCAACTGCAGGGATGGTATAAACACGCCAGCTACGGATTTCCACCCAGAAACCAAGAACGGCTCTTTGCGCCCTTAGGAGACAGACGGTGTAACTATTAAAGATCTTTTTAGGAGACTATTTACTAAAACGTCAAGGGGAAACGTTTGCATCAAATGGCTAAGTGGGAAAGTCTACAAAAAATGGATGCATGTACAACATAATTCCATTTTTATAGAAATACGAGTGGCTCAAGCCTATAATCTCAGCACTTTGGGAGGCTGAGGTAGGCGGATCACGAGGTCAAGAGTTTGAGACCAGCCTGGCCAGCATCGTGAAACCCTGTCTCTACTAACTAATAAACATAAAAAAAATAACTGGGCATGGTGGCACGTGTCTGTAATCCCAGCTATTCAGGAGGCCGAGGCAGGAGAATTGCTTGAACCTGGGAGGTGGAAGTTGCAGTGAGCCAAGATCGCCCCATTGTACTCTAGCCTGGGTGACAAGAGCAAGACTCCATCTAAATAAATAAATAAATACAAGCAGCATTTATTGGTGTATTTGGCCATCATGAGCGAGACTGCTGAATGGTGAAATATTTGAAATATTCCATGCCATCCAAAATTTCTTCAGTTCTTATTTAGAATAGCTGGTGACTTGCTTCTGTCAAAGATACTGCTTAATGCTAACATGTTCCTTTACAAATATCTCTAATAAGAAGAATAACTAAAAGAATCTTGTCAAAGATGTAGTTGGCACAGTATAAATCATTAGAGATGAGTATTTTCATTTTTACCACTTTTAGGAAACAGTCTTCTATGTAAGAAATACATAGGACCTTACTCGAAAGAACTGAAGTATTAACACAAATATTCCTGAGCTTATATTAGCTCTTGTAATCAATGTAACTTGTTTACACAGACGTGTAACCCCATTTATATAAATATGCCCATGTATAAACAATGAATATTGCACACTAGTGCCTGGTGGAGGCCCAGTCTTTTCCAAAATGCAAACATTTCAGAATTATTTTGTATTTCAACAAACCTCTAGTAATATACATGCTTATATACATACCACATAATTACTCTATTTTGCATGTGAAATTACATACTTTATACACCTGGCTAGCACAGTGCGAGGGCACTGATACCATGGGAAGAAATGAGTTCTCGTGTTTAACTTCTTCAATGTTATCAGAATAGAACCGTCTAACAGAAAAGAAAGAAAAACCTTTCTCTGCTGGTAGAGAATGTTATCAACCTTTTACCTAAATAAACTTCACAAGGAACAGGGGTGAAAAAATTGGCTAGATGTTTAACAAAGTGCAACCAGGACTGCAGCTGCTAATTTTGGTTTGATGTTTTACAGCTGAGGGTAGCAAAAAAAAAAAAAAAAAAAGAAAAAAGAAAAGGCAATTACATGAACCAAACAGACTTTTATAGCATACAGTCAATCTCAAATAAATAATTCTGGCAGATTCTAATATTCTTTATGTTAAAATACATCATCTTCAAATTTAGGACAATAACTTTAAAATTTTTATTCAAAGTGACCGCAAATCACAGACAGGTTTTGAAAACATAAATGCCAATAAAACATTCAATTATTTGTATGTAAAATATGCCAAAAAGGGGGGAAATATGTACAAAGTTGCTAACAATAGTTCAATAGCTGGGCAAAGTGGCTTATGCCTGGAATCCCAACACTTTGGGAGGCCAAGGCGGGTGGATGCTTTCAGCCCAGCAGTCCAAGAACAGCCTGGGAAACACAGCAAAACCCCATCTCTATAAAAAATATAAAAATTAGCCTGGCGTGGTGGGGCATGCCTGTCATCTCAGCTATGCGGGAGGCTGAGATGGGAGGATCACCTGATCCCGGGGAGGCTGAGGCTGCAATGAACCATGATCAGGCCACTGTACTCTGGCACTCCAACCTAGGCGACAAAATGAGTCCCTGTTTCAAGAAAACAAAAACAACCCCACCCCCAAGAAAACCCCAAGGGTTCAATGGAGGATAAGGCTTAAGGGGAGTTTTGGTTTTTTCTTTACTTCTTTCTGAATTTTCAAAATATTCAATAATAAATATGAAAGTAATAGTTTTTAAACATTTAGGTTTTATTGGTTAAAATTACAAGGAGTTCAAACTCACTACTTTTTTTCTGTTAAAAAAAAAACAAAAATGAAATACTCTGAAGGTGATTTAAGCAACTGGGAGCAACATGATAAACATGTTGAGTGCATGAAAAAGCTTCTGCTGCTTTAAAGAATTGTTGGGCTGCTGGTCTGTTTCTGGGGTGACAAAGCAGGTCTGTGTTTTGATGTTGCATGACAGGGAGGGGTGAGGTCAGGGCATCCTGAAAACACATGAAAGACAAAGAAGTAGCGGATTGGTAGCAGAAGTGCAGGCTTCTTGAGTGCATGTAAGTCGAAAGCCGTGAGGGTTCAGAGTGCGGAAGGCCACATGTGCTATGGAAGGAGATGCTCTAGAGACAGTAAGAGAAAAGCTGCCGACTACAATCTTTTTACAAGGACCAATATGCATGCAGGTAATAGCTCTGTCTCTTTCCTACTTAATTTAGAGATTATATCCCTTTAATCTAGTCTGTGTGGCAACATATTGAGAGTACAGAGACCGAAGTAGGTAAGACTAAGAGCTCTCTACCATCTGAAACAGGCATTAATGGCATAGGCACAACAGTTATTTAATTAGCACACATTGATTAACTTAACCCCATGCAACCACCGTCTTCTGCTACTGCTAATTTTGTTTTTGAAGTCAAATGAAATAAAGTAGCTGAAGAGTAATTAAACGTGTCCACTCCCTTTATTCCTACGGCTATGATGACTGGGTTGCCCTCCACTGCTGAGGTTTTCTGAGAAGATGTTGGAAAGGCTTTGAAACAACTAAAAGACATGTTCTCGGGAGGTGGTGACTTCACATTAAAAACCCTAAAATGAATGGGGCTGTTAGCGGCACTTTCTCTGAGGACGTGAGAGAGACACATGATTTGTAGTCATTTTCAAGTTTTGGCAAAGAAAATGATGGTGTTCTATTGAAAGGTTTGCTATGGAAAGGAATCCTGGGCTACATTTGTGACAGTCCACCTAACACAAAAAGTAGTGAATAGAAGGGTGATGAAAGTAAACTGCAGATTAGCAGTGGTTTTGAAACTTAAAACAACAAACACAACAAAAGAAAAAATTTTGTTTTCAAATGATGATTATAGATGTGCCCAATAGATGACCAAATTAACATGGAACTAGCTGCTCTAGATGAAGTCTTGCTTTTTTTCACCTTTTCTTCCTCTTTGGTAACCTTCAGGTGGGTGTGCAAAATGCTAAGCTTCCTTGGAATACAATTTGAGAATCCCTCCTTTATGCATTCCTGGGGGTAGTGTGCATTTGACTCACTCCACACAGATTCTGATTCTTGTTTGCAGCTTTCTTTGACAGCAAGCCTAGAAAGCTAAGAAGGACATTTCCAAAAGTCTCTTGCTACCAGGTTCTGGATGTGACCAAGGTTCTGGCGGAGGCTGGGTAAAACTTGGAAAGTGGATATGAGCAGTGTGAGGCAGCCACAAGGAAAGAGATGGGTGCACTTCCCATAAATGTGTGTTTGAAGGGGTATGGGTACAGGGAGACGAGGGGCTGGCCTTTGGTTCTTCTGGGACAGCTCTGGCAGTAATAATGGAGTCAGTATAGAAGCTAGTATCATGGATGCCCTGTGGGATAACAGTGAGGCAGTGAGACCTCCCAGAACAGTCTGACTGGCCTCTTCCGTTGCTGAAATTTATGGCTGTGTAGCACCTAAAAGAGCTTCACTGGCCTTCCCAAAGAGTCTGTAAGCTATTCGAGTGAATCTCTTTCTGCTTAAATTAGCTACTGATTCTATCCCTCTGGATCTAAGAACCTGACCAATTCAAATTCTAAAACAGAGGGGCTGGGCACAGTGACTTATGACTGTAATCAGGTATTTTGAGAGGCTGAGGCAGGAGGATTGCTTGAGGACAGGAGTTCAGACGAGCCTGGGCAACATAGCAAAATCCTGTCTCTCTCTGAAAAAAAAAAAAAAAAAAAAACAACTTTAAAAATTAGCCAGGCATGGTGGCACGTACCTGTAGTCCTATACTTCTACCTACTTGGGAGGCTGAGGTGGGAGGATGGTTTGAGTTCAGGAATGGAAGGTTGCAGTGAGCTATGATTATGCCACTGCACCCAGCCTGGGTCGACAGTGCGAGACCCTGCCTCTGAAAAATAAATAAATTAAAAATAAAATAAAATAGAACCTAATTATCTCATAAGAGTTATTCATAACACCACCATCTCTGTATCCCTACTGAACCTAGCATCATATAGCCATGGCATTATGCTGATACAATTTTAACATTATTCAACTACAGATTAGAGAGTGTGACAAGATCTAAATAATGTACCTACAATAAACAAGTGGTTGAACCACTGTAATTTCTAGCCATGTTCACTTATCTGAGTAAAGCAAGGCATTAAAAATAGTCTCAACTTCTCATCATTTGGAGAAGACAAAAACAAGTCAAAAGCTATCTTTTAAGATATAATTGAAAAGATAAGAATGTAAAATTATTATTATGATTAACGAATAATCTGAATTTGACCACTATAGAATGATATGCTAAAATGCCTATGTCTTGGTGAAAAGCAGCAAGCAAAAAGAAAAAGAAAAATAGGCCCTTTATTTTAAAAATAACATATTGTCCCTGTGGGGTCATATATGTAATTATTACCTAAGAATTTGGTTACTCACGGCACAACTAGTTTTCTTCATTTAGAAAAGACTATTTGAAAGGACTTCTCTTTCTCCCATTTTGTACACAACCTTTGTTTCATTTTCTGTAATTAGTTAGACAAAGGGTCAGACAAAGACTTTAAATATTTAAACTGGTCAATGACAGTCAAGTAGCCAAGAATTTCTCTGGTTTACTGTTAAATATGAATTGCCTTAGAGGTAACCTCAAGTACATGGCACAGCTTCCTAATGAGTTATTAGTTATGAAGCTATGAAGTTAATTCTGAATTTTAAATAAGACCGAAGAAAAGACTGGTATATAACAAATTAAAAGTACCATAATTATGCAATATTGTGAGATGTATTAGACAGTCCACACTATGCATATATCAAAAAATACATTAATAAACCTAACATATTAATAAAAAGCTAAGCCTGGCCTTCAAGACCTCAACACTAATTGGAATGGATTTTGACAGAACATCTTGAATAACTTTCATTATTAGTTTTGGCAAGCTATTTTTTAGCTACCTAAATAATGATTATTCCTACACTCCCCAGCACATCTATCAAAATCTAAGATCTGAAAAATAGCATCACTGACGATGAGTGACGTAGCGATTGTTCAGATGCTACAACCTGAATATGAATTTATTAGTGTGATATAAATAATATATATGTAATGTTTCATTTTCCTATATTTTGCTTATATATTGTTGACTTAAAATACACATTTACAATCATATACTATACATTAATTATATATATTATGGATCATATTCCAAATTTTAGCAACATTTTTAAGATCATGTATTCTGATCAGTTTAAAAACTCTTCCCAAAGTGTAATGACTTAAATAGATTTCATTTATAAAGAAAACACTTATCAACGCATATCAAGGGCAAGTCAACCTCACAATGAAAATAAACATATCCAGTAGTAGACATTATTGGTGAAAAGTGTAAAAGATATAATTTTGCCTTTAATAGCTTATTGCTGTAATCAAGGCAGATTTATCCACCTTTTCTTTGTTGTTGGAATTAAAGTTGTCACCGATTTAAAAAATCAGATCACTACTGAGTTTAAAATAAGAAGGGTCTAGCTGAAAAAGGAGGCCCAATTAGTTAATACCGGAGAGTACCCAGGTACCTACTAAAGTAATATAATTTATTAAGGTTAAAAAATAGGGCATAGCTAGGTGCAGTGGGTCATGCCTGTAATCCCAGCACTTTGCGAGGCCAAGGTGGGTAGATCCCTTGAGCCTAGGAGTTCAAGACCAGCCTGGCCAACATGGTAAAACCCAATCTCTAACAAAAATACAAAAATGAAGTGGGCATGGTGGCATGCACCCGTAATCTCAGCTACTCTGCAGACTGAGGCATGAGAATCAGTTGAGCCCATAGGCAGAGACTGCAGTGAGCCCAGATCACACCATTGCAATCCAAGCTGGGTGACAGAGTGAGACTCTACTCAAGAAAATAAAAAATAAATTAGCTGGGCGTGGTGGCACACATCTGTAATCCCAGCTACTTGGGGGGCTAAGGCACAAGAATTGCTTGAACCTGGGAGGTGGAGATTGCAGTGAGCTGAGATCATGCCACTGCGCTCCAGCCTGGGCAACAGATTGAGATTCTGTCTGAAAACAAACAAACAAACAAGCAAACAAACAAACAAACAAATAAAAACCAGGGCACTATGTGACATAGTAATGCTTTCAATTAATCCTGGTTTTAATAATGAATTTGGTGCTATTAAGGTTCTCCCCTTGAAGTGAAATGTCTGCTATCTGTATCTTTTTCACAGATGGCTATAGGTGCCATGCTTGTTGTAGGATATTATTTTATGAACACTCAGGCTTTAGTTTTCACCAAAATGGAAGGCTTGCTCAATAAATAAGCAACTCGGCCCACGTCACGAAGTTGGATAATATTAGAAAAGGAGGAAGATACTGCAGCCCAGGTTGGCTTGCTGCACCCAACAACTCTACCCAAAGTGCATCTACACAAGGAGGCCTTTGCTTCCTGGTTCTTTCAGTTGGGGTCCTGACTCATGGACTTCATATGCTCCTTTTTTCTGTCTCACTAAAATGAAAACTCTCACACAGTATATTCACGATCACGCTGCAAGAGTAGAAATTAAGTTTATGAATGACGCCCTTCACTTACTGCCCCTTTCTCTCATGCAGTGACATTTGTAACTCACTAGATGTAGGATTTTTAAAGCTGAGTGATTTGTAATGTAATACTTCTAGAATCTCCAGAGTAATTTCAGCATTAGTTACTAATAAAAGTTGGCTCTCTGCATTTCTTAACCTTGGGAACATGAACCTTTAAGACTTAGAGATCAAATACCAACATTCCCCTAGGACTGCTGTGCACATCTGCATTTCTGAATGTAGGATTTTTTTTGTTCCTAATCAAGTATAATCTCACTTCATAACTCCTGCTTTTGGCTCAGTGCTACCTAGATTTCCAGGCAAACGAAGAAATGAAGGCTGAGGATTTTGTGCTTAGAGGTTTGGAAATTTGGCAAATACTACATTAAAATATAATCATTTGATCTTGAGCCTCAACATAGTGAAATTCAGTTAAAATACAAAGAAACCAACATGAGGCTTTACACATTCCAAATCTGCACCTGTGTTTGGATGCTGCCAGATATTTGTATGAGCAATTCTGTTTCGAGGACAAAACAGAATGAAGAGCCCCCAAAATGTCCCTCTGGGATCTTCCAGCCATTAGAAGTAATCACTAATTCCTACTCACATTCACAAGTCAGGCATCCAAGTGTTGCTATTCCTGGCTGATTTTGTTCTGTGTTTAAATGGTCTAGTTGTTGGTTTCTGCATCTAGGTCCAAACCAATTTAACATGGAAAGTTAGTTCAAGGTTTTCAGTCACCTTTAAATTATCTTTAAAGCCAGCTACAAAAATAGCTGGAGTTATTAACATACAATTATGAAAAATGCCAGTGAGACTCACCAAACTCAAGGGTATCATTCATTACACAGTTTGCTCAATAATGACCCTTTAGGGTCTAGTCAGTGAGATACAATTTATTTTCAAATAATTTAATTTAGCATCCATTAACACTCTTTGCAACCTAAAACCCACAGAATAGAAATGATGCTTCTCTTCTGATCATCGTGAGCACAAGCTACCAGTAAAATCAAATTTCCATGAAGATGTAACCAGTGTAGCACATTTTATGACCTTGTATTTAACCAAAGTGGTGGAACAGACTAAATTTGGACTTAATTTACAAATTCTTTCATATAATATCTGTAACTTTTACTTCTTGTTATGTGTATCCACTTTATAATGTTAAACATTTTTTAAAAATCAATCATAAAGTACTATAGCCAGGAATGATGAGGGGAAGAATATACTTCATCCAAACTTGACTTATATAATCACTACAGTTTGTGTATGAACTCATTTATTATTGCTGGTTAGAAGCCAATATGAGTAATGGCCAAAGGTATGGGTTTCATTCAGAATCAGGCTTGCATTCAAATTCTAGCTCTGCTACTTTATTAGTTATTTGACTCAGTACATTTATCATGCATTTTAGGCCTTAGTTTCCTCACCTGTCAAATGGGTTGCTGTGAAGATCAAGAAAGATGATTCATTACAAAGTGCCTAGTAGAGGACTAGTTCATAGTACTCAATAGACGGGAGTTATTTTTCATTTGTAGGTATCTTTTCCTTTTCTGTGAGCTCTTTGTTGGGAAGGGCTGTTTCTGGACTTTCTTGTACATCTTATAGTACTTAACCTTGTGACATAGGGAAATAGTGACTTAGATATCAAGGGGCCAGTAGCATCCAATCTTACTACCTACTAGCTATGCAATTTTTGGCAGAGTTCTTAGGATTCCTGGGTCTTAGCACGTCTACCTGTAAGATGGGGATAATGTTTTACCTCCCAGTTTTTGACAGAGATCCAAAAAAATGGATAAAACACATTTTATAAACTATAAACCACTGTTTAAATTTAGGCTAATGTCACCATTTTATTCTAACTTGAATTAAGAACTACTATTTTTCTCAGCTCTCCTCCATGTGAGCATACAATGAGAACAACCATCTACAAACCAGGAAGTGGGTCCTCCCAAGACAGCAGATCTGCCAGCACCTCGACCTTGGATTTCCCAACCACCAGGACTGTGAGAAACAAATGTGCCTTGTTTAAGCCACCCAGTCTATGGAATTCTGTTGTAGCAGTCTGAACTAAGACACCACCAATGACAGGTCTAGGAAGAGTGAGGAGGAGATAGTGACTTTGCCTAAAGTGATGGAAACTGCCTGCCATCTAGGCTGAAATTACCAAGTAAGATGAAAGAGAATAGGAAATCATTTCAGCTCTACATCTTGTCATGAGTTAAGACTTCAGAGCTTGGCAGTTTGGGAAAATACAAGTGGATTGGCCGGGGTGGAAAACAATGCTTTGTGACATGACACACCCATCTGCTGGAACACTTGAACAGGCCACTAATCAGGGGTGTGGTAGCCACAGAGGACCACAGCTGTGGTCATCTCCGTGAGGATTTTCTTCTCCGGGGGACTGAAGGAACACAAGTGTGGACATCATCTAGCAGAAGGAGCTGTGACTTTATTAGGCACCAATCTTAGAAGGAATGCTACTTACCAATGAACCTCTGGAAAGCCAGACACTAGACAATACTCTGCCTGTGTTCAACAATGAGTGCACAAAGGGTGTCAAAGCATGTGTTTCAGCATATGTGAACAAAGAGCATAAAGATGTGTGAGACGGGTGTTAAAACATCAGTTCAAACACGTGTTTAACCATGTGTGAGGAGAAGGGTGTTAAGCCATGTGGTAAAGCAAGTGTTAGAGCATATTCGATTACAAGTGTTTCTCATTTGGGAGCTTAAATTATTTTCCCCCTAATCCAGTGTTGCTAAGCAATAGCTCTGTGTTGTCCTAACTTAACACAATAAATTATTAAACTTAAAAAAATTGAAGCTAGAATTCTTTTTTCCTGTCTTGGTTTCATCACTAAGGATTTATGTCTATAGTTTTCAATAAACAGAGTGCTCTTCTGCTAGTGTAAGCAAAAACTGGGGTACACTCTGTATGTAGGAAGGCAACAGTCAGAAACTAGGGGCAAACCACACTGAATACACAGACAGACAATCTGCAGAGTTTGGAAGATGTAGTGACATATTACACAAATCTCAAGGTCTGAAAAGCCGCAAAGCCCAAAGACTCAGGGTTCCTTTCCCACGGCTAGGATTCAGCTTTTTGTTTTCAGTTTTAAAATATACATATCACTGCACTAAGAACAGGGATTTCTACAGTTCTTATTGATAGTAACATGTGATAGAGACTGGCTTTAAGGTATATTTGACACTATTTGCTGAATATTTTAGCTTATGTTACATTATGAATCTACATTGCTGCTGTAGGCATCCACTCCAAAACAAATAGATTTGCTTAGTTTAAAACATAAATACACAACCCCGGATGTCACTTAAAAAAGAATAAAAGTAGACAAAGCCCAGAATGTGCTATTAATGCCTTTCTACAGATTGAAGAAAAGAATACACACACACACACACACACACACACACACACACACACACACAAATGCTAATAGAAAGAAAATTTCACACAGCTGTTTTCTATTTTATTTTCCTGTTATGGAACAAAGTTATCAACAAAATAAACCAGTAAAGCTATTTAAGCGCATTCATTTCTCCACTGGTAACGGATATAATTACATATATTTAAAAAAAATACCAAGAACAGAATTAGCTGGGTGTGGTGGCACGCACCTGTAGTCCCAGAATCACTTGAACCTGGGAGGTGGAGGTTGCAGTGAGCCAAGACGGCGCCATTGCACTCTAGCCTGGGCAACAGAGCAAGACTCTGTCTTAAAAAACAAAACAAAAACAACACAAGAACAGAAGAAAAGCAAAAAATCTGCAAGTTTGTGTTCCAATTCCACTTCTCACACAGTACTAATTAATATGGCTTTTCCTGCTTAATGGAATAATTTATGTCCAAGTACTACTTGACTATGCCTAAAAAAATATTTCTGATTATTCTGAATAAAGAAAAACTGACATATCATTAGAATAAAAATATTGCCTTCCCAATCACCTTTTGCTTCAAGATCACGGAATGCTTTATTGAATAAAAACTGGCAAGAGGGAAATACACAATTAAAGCTAGTGTTTTCTGCCAGCCACCCTTGTAGCAGCGGTCACAGAATTTTTGAATACTTCTCTTTTCCTGTTCACTTGTGCCACTTAATGATTTGTTCACGCAGTTCAGTACATACTCAAGGAAATACAATTCCTCAGCAGAAAAAGTGTGGTTTCTGGCTGCTGTGACCTGACTCTTTGCTAAACAAATTCCAGAGTGCACACTGAAAAAGTGGTGATTATTATTTTTTCTTCTCGAGACTCAGTCCAAATTAAGAAAACAAAGAAAACAGAATCCGACCAAGGAAATAATAGAGGAAAGTTGCTCATAGGTTTTCTTAGTTTATGTTTAATGGTTTTATTTTGACCAAACAAATAGCCCGATAAGTGAATTCATTTCAGAAATCCCATGTTTCCTCAATATTACAATATTTTAGTTGTAACAGTGCAAAAATGAATGTAGAATATAGACAATCTATTTTCCATCAATACTAAACACATCCTGAAATCTGAAACAATTTCACTTAGGTTGGTCTTGAAATGCATGCAGACTAGGCTCAGGAATTAAGACTTACGCTACAAAAATGATAAAACATAGTGTGAATTTCACTGGTTAGGAGAAAAACTATAAAGAAGAGAGTGTGCTTTCTGAGTCCTCAGAGCGAGTCAGAATTGTTGGTCAGGTCAATTTCACAGAAGGCCCCTAGTCTTAAGCCAAACAGGCATGCAAACACATTCCACTTTATAGAAAATAGAATAAGTAGCTCTGATGGAGATAGAGACCTTGAGATAAACTTATATGTAAACTGTATTATATATATATATAATCATTCTCCCTAATTACATTTTTCTGTAGACCTGGCATACTCAGTAAACAAAATGCATTGGAAGCATTTTAAAGGAAAGGTCTTTCTGTAAAAAAATTTCTCCCTAGAGCACTTTGTACAATGTTCTGTACGGTAATAAGGGCTTAGCAAATCTTACATAACAACTTACACGTTTCATCAAACTTTTCAGAGGATAGGAAAAATGATTAGAAACAATTTAAACCTCCTCTGCTTTTTGTCATAAACCTTGGTGGATGGGTCACGTGTGGAGTAAAAAGGCTCGTGAAGGTGTAAGTTTTCTTGATTTTGCAACCCTGGGTATGTCCACTCCAGGGCTGTTTGGGTGAGGGCAAGCCAAGGGCAGTGCTTGTCCACTAAGCAGGCAATGCATCTACAACGCGCGTTTCCACTGCCTTGTGCTCTGTGCCTTTCCTGGAAGGAGCCCGCCAGAGATTCTGGTAAAAGAAGGAACTATCCATAAACAACTGGTGACATATTTGCAGGAGCGAATATGTGTATTTAAAGTAAGCTAGAGAATGGTCACAATGTCCCAGACTGATACTGAGTAACTGACTCCTGAAGTTGGCACTCCTTCTCTTTTTATGAACATCATAACCTCAGCAATTATGGGAAAACTCAAAATCAATGCAAATAAGCCAAGCCCCTTTTTATCTTTTATACCTTACACTTTTTTTTTTTTTAAAAATGTCATTTAAAGGCTTAATTAGATGCCTTTTATTTATGTAAATACGTATGCCCTTTTCCTTATACCCAATGTTTCTTACTAATGCTTGTAGAATTAATCAACCCTCAAATTAGAAATATTAAACTTTTTAAATGCTTTAAGTAATTAAATGCAAATGCTTCAATCAGAAATAAAAACAGTAAATACTATGCAGCAAAGTTCAAGGTAGGTACTATGGTAAGATAAATATTTCTCTAAATTTGAACTTTTCATTTTTAGAAATCAATAGAAAGCCAAAGCTCAAAACAATTTCATGTGTTCTATTTCCCACATAATTTAAAGGGCATCCAACAAATGGAAGATGAATTTATACCTTTTAGTCAACTGCTTTACTTTGGAACATTTGCTATCATCTATCTATCTATCTATCTATCTATCTATCTATCTATCTATCTATCTATCTATCTCAGAGTCTCACTCTGTCCCCCAGGCTGGAGTGAAGTGGCGTGATCTCAGCTCACTGCAACCTCTGTCCCCCGGGTTCAAGGGATTCTCCTGCTTCAGGCTCCTGTGTAGTGGGATTACAGGCGCCCACCACCACGCCCGGCTAATTTTTGTATTTTTAGTAGAGATGGGGCTTCACTATGTTGGCCAGGCTGGTCTAAAACTCCTGACCTCAGGTGATCTGTTCACTTCCGCCTCCCAAAGTGCTGGGATTACAGGTTTGAGCCACTGTGCCAGGCTGGAACATTTGCTTTCTGAGACAACTCAGATTGAATAAGATTTTTTCTTTTTGAGATGGAATCATCAAACTTTGTTTAAAGGAGGTTGGAAGTAAAAAGCCACCCCAAATAAAGAGACTGACTCTACCATTCATAGGCATGCTTCCAGACATTAGTGTTTTCTCCTAAATGTGTTTCCTTCCAGATCGTTAATGAAATGCAGGAATGTAAGTCAGCAAGCTTTATGTAAATCAAGGTCATAGCTCATCTGTTCTTTTATTCACTAATCCATCCATCCATCCATCCATCCATCCATCCATCCATCCATCCAAATACTTCCTGAGTGTCCGTTCTGTTCCAGGAGCTAGCAAGGCACAGTGGGTGCGAAGCAAAATAAGCTTCAGTCCCTTGTCCTCAAGGAGCTTTAAGACTTTTGGGGTAGAGATGGAGATGGGAGTGCAGTACAGATTAAAAGAGATAAAATATTTTAAGTTTGGGATCAGGAATGCCTCATTTCACAATGGGACAAAGACTGAAGGCACAGCGATCCCAGTAGGGTCTCTGAATGTCCAGGCTCTTAGGCCAGAAGTGTCTTTGATTTCTCCAAGTGCATGTTCATCTTGGGTCAGTCAGCACTCAGGAAGAACAACCAGGGCCTTTTAACTTACTTTTTGTGCTTCCTTTGGGAAACTGAGACAATAATTTGACCACTCCTTTCATTCAATCACAATTTTCAGCTCGGAATTTAGAGTTCTTCAAGATCTTTACATTTTACATGGTGAAGGTGCCTTTAGACTTATGTCAGGTAAGTTATTTTTATTTTTATTTACTTATTTATTTATTTTTAGACAGAGTTTTGCTCTTGTTGCCCAGGCTAGAGTGCAATGGCGCAATCTCAGCTCACTGCAGCCTCTGCTTCCTGGGTTCAAGAGATTCTCCTGCTTCAGCCTCCCAAGTAGCTTGGATTATAGGCGCATGCCACCACATCCAGCTAATTTTTGAATTTTTAGTAGAGATGGGGTTTCACTATGTTGGCCAGGCTGGTTTTGAACTCCTGACCTCAGGCAATCTGTCTGCCTCAGCCTCCCAAAGTGTTGGGATGACAGGCATGAGCCACCGTGCCTGGTCAGGTAAGATATTTTTAAAGAATTATTTGTAATTTTAAATCATTTATTTCCCCTTAATACTCGGGAATTAAATAAATAACAGTTACATTAAAAAAAGTTTTAAGATGCAGAAAAATAAATGCACTTCACATGTTTGGTACTTATGTTTTGATTCCATGTTTGAGTGCTTAAGAGTTTATCAGAGGTTGGGAATCAAAGTGAGAGAAAATAGCAGATATTTGTGTTTGCTATGGTATTTCACTTGCGCTCGTGAGAGAGACATTCATTCATCAAACATTTATCGAATGCATATTATGCACCAGGCACCAGATTTACTGACATGGTGAGGCAGAGATGAAAGCCCGTCCCTGCCCTCCAGGGACTCACTGTCTGGTGGGGAGATGGGCAAGGAACCTGACAAGGACAGCACAGCAGTGGTTCCCACTGTGATGTGTGCAGACCACTGGAGAAACGAGAGCAGATTTTAGGCAGCACGCAGATGATTACTTTTAACATTTTACTTCAGATATTAAGTTATGCATCTATTTTAACGTGTGAGAAAATGTGTACCTAGCACATTAAAACCATAATTCCATGGGCAATATGCTGTGTGATAAAGCTAAAGAAGAAGACACTGTGCCAATTTAAAGGAAAATAATATAGGTGTTAGGCAGGTAGGCATGCCCTCCCTACCTCTGTGAATAAAAACGATGATCGTGGCTGGGCGTGGTGGCTCACGCCTATAATCCCAGCACTTTGGGGGGCCAAGGCACGTGGATCATAAGCCTGTCTCCATAGACCCTGCTCTTACCTGTCATGCCCTGCTATACACTATGGGGCATAAAGTTTCTCAATGGCATAGGTCACAAACCCACAGGTGATAGGTGGGTAATGTAAATGAGGAAAATAGGTCAAATAAGATCGAGCAGATAGAGACCATCCTGGCTAACACAGTGAAATCCCGTCTCTACTAAAAATACAAAAAATTAGCCGGGCATGGTGGCACGTGCCTGCAATCCCAGCTACTCGGGAGGCCAAGGAACTGCTTGAACCCAGAAGGTGGAGATTGCAATGAGCCGAGATTGCGCCACTGCACTCCAGCCTGGGTGACAGAGTGAGACTCCATCTCAAACAAACAAACAAACAAAAAAAACGGACAGTACTACTCGACTCATCAACATCTGGGAAATAAGGCAGGTCAGTGTGGGTAAATAAAAAGAGATGATATTTTCCAAAGGCTGGAATCCTCAGTGCATGTTTTGGGCCTGAAATAAGATGCCATGAAAGAGGTGTGTGCTTCCACGATGGTACAGGGAGGGGAAAGACACTGACATGGCTTGGGGGATTACGAGACTTCCAGAAAGAGCAGGCACAAGGATGAGGAGAAGCTGTGCTGAGAAACAAGTACATTTACTAGGACCCTTCATTTGTAGAACTGTGGAATCTTAGGTTTGGATGGAACCCCAGAAATCATCTGTTATACTGTCTGCAATTACCTTTAAAGTACTTCTGCATAGATAGGAGACATATATATATGTGCATTAGTTAGTTTTAATCTACACTCCAGGGTGGTGAGTTCAGAACTGAAGTGAGCTAATGGGAATATACATTTCAGATGTGTTTAGTAACATTTAAAAGGCTAATGAAAAGCCACATTCCAGAGGCAGATCCTACATGTACAGC
Source organism: Cebus imitator (assembly GCF_001604975.1). Taxonomy (NCBI): domain Eukaryota; kingdom Metazoa; phylum Chordata; class Mammalia; order Primates; family Cebidae; genus Cebus; species Cebus imitator. Next base: position 1,029,539 of record NW_016107815.1, on the reverse strand, counting down.
GGCTATCTTTGTCTTATTAATTAGTTACTCTTAATTAGCATAACTAATAATTATTAATTAAGACATTAGAAATGGTATTGAAGATATGTGGACTGGCTCAAAATAGTGTCATTCGCACTTCCACAGCCTGAGTGGAAAGGTTATCAGAATGCAGTGACCCCAATTGAGTCTCCCTGAATGGTGTCCTTGAATTTGGATTTGGATTAGTCCTGTGTCCATCCATCTATTCAAAGGAGGATTTTACCACATGACTTTGACTAGAAGGTCAGCTGACTCCCATTGCTACACAGTCTCACATCTGCCTCAAGTGAACCTTTCATGCAAGTTGCTGTCAATGCACCCTCCCATCAGGAAAGAGGACAGGACTTAATTGGGCCTATCAGACATGCTGAGTGATGGTTTTGTGCATGCTTGCTAACTTAAATCTCTATGTATGCCCGAATCCAGGCTGAGATTTGCTTTCATTTGGTTATGTTACTTGGGAGGCAGGCATGGCCCTCAACCACCTCCAATTCATCTGCCTCAAAATGTAGCCACTGTCCACCAAGAAGAGCCTAATAATTATGAAAGATCAAATTTGCTACAGTCATATCTCAACTAAACTAGCTCTCTCAGAGAGATTAAGTGATTTGTCCAAAGTCACACAGCTAGTTGGCAGTAGAACTGAGTTTAGAATGTAGGGTCCCTCGCTGCATCTTCCTAACCAACAGTTGTAAGCCAGGGATGCTCATGACAATTATGTGTGGAACTTTTATTTTATTTATTTATTTATGAGACAGAGTCTCATTCTGTCACCCAAGCTGGAGTGCAGTGGCACGGTCTTGGCTCACTGCAACCCATACCTCCTGCGTTCAAGAGATTCTCCCACCTCAGCCTCCCAAGTTGCTGGGAGCACAGGCACATACAACCACGCCTGGCTAACTTTTTTATAGTTTTAGTAGAGACAGGGTTTCACTAGCCTGGTCTCGAATTCCTGGTCTCAAGTGATCCGCCTGCCTTGGCCTGCCAAAATGCTGGGATTATAGGTAGGAGCCACTGCACCCGGACTGTGGGACTTTTAAACAATGCATGTGAACAGATCCAGCCTGGGAAATTCTCATTCTGAAGGAGGGCTGGGGCAGGGGCACCTATGTCTGGGGCAGGAGCTGTGTTTTTAAAAAATCTGTGCAGGCGACTCTGAGGCACACACATATAATAGAGAATCGCGGGGCTATGGCGTGGATACTAACAGGTACCATCTGTAGTACATTTTCTACAGGCCCTGTCCTGTGGTAGGCACTTCACATGCTCATATTTTTTTTTTTTTTTTTTTCTCATATTTTTTTTTTTTTATTTTTACAACTAGCCAGCCAACGAATAAGGTGTTTTTAGCATTTTACTCAAGTGACAGCTTATAAATGGCAAGATGGAGATTCCAACTGAGATTTTCCTGTCTTCATAGACCCTGGTCTTAACTGTCATGCCCTGCTATACACTATGGGGCATAAAGTTCCTCAATGGCATAGGTCCCAAACCTACAGGTGACAGGTGGGTAATGTAAATGAAGAAAATAGGTCAAATAAGAACTGGGGTGAGCCGGAGGCCAAGTGGCCCTTTAGTGGGTTCTGAGAGCTTGGATGCTTTAAGAGCAGTGATGCTGAGCAGCCAGAACTCTCATCCACGGTTATGGGACTGCAAAAGGGTTCAGTGTCTTTGGGAACAATCTGACAGGTTCTTATAAAATTAAACATATACTTACCGTATGACCCAGCAATCCTACTCCCAGATAGTTACCGAGAGAAATAAAAACCTATGTCTGCAAAAACATATATACACAAATATTCACAGCAGTGTTATTAGAATAGCCCCAAATTGGAAGCAACCTACAGATTCATGTACTGGTGAATAGATAAATAAATTGTAGTATATCCCTACTCTGGACTATTACTCAGCAATTAAAAGGAATGAAATACTAACATACGCAATCACATGGATGAATTTCAGAAGCTCTGTGCAAGTGAAGGAAGTCATATACAAGAGATGACACACTGTATAACTCCATTCACATGAAATTCTAGAGAAGGCAAAACTCTAATGTCAGGAAGAAGATCAGCTGGGGCAGCGTGGGAATGGAGATTTGAACGTAAAGGGGCAGAAGGAAACTTCTGGAGTGAGGGGACTGTTCTAAATCTTGATGTGTCGTGAGAGAACAAGGCAACACAGCTGCATATGTGTACCCACATACGTCCAACTTTACAGTTAAAATGGCTGAATTCTGTTGTATGTAAATAATAATTAAAAAAAAAAACGTTCAGACCAAAAGAAAATAATTCTGCAGGCCACTTGTGGCCCACAGACTTCCAGTTTTCAACCTCTGGTCTCAGTAGAGAGATTCTGTTTTAGCTGCCCCTGAGGAAATACAAAATATGACAAAAAGTCATCCATCATCCTCCCCAGGGCTAGGCTCAGGAAGAACGGTGACATTTTCGTTTATCCCCCTCTTCTGATGCTCTGTCCTCCTTCATCACATGCAAAATGCTCCCATGCTGCCCCCTGGCTGTCCAGCACCTCCTACCAGGGCGCCCCACCCATGTCTCCTTTTGGAGTCAGCTCCAAAACCATCCTTCCTTCCAGCCCTCCTCCTGACCTTCGGTACTCAGAGGCGGCCCCTTGGTGCTCTGTGCAAGGTGGAGACACATCTCACTTGGTTAGCACATGACCAGATAAGTGCACATGACTGTTCCTGATTACATTTCCAAGCACGGACATCTGATGAAGTCAATGCATGAAGCCTTAAGCCAAGTTCAGTATTGCCTTCCAGTCAGTTAGGGAGTACCCCGGAAAAAGTGGGGCTGTACTCTTCCCTACCAGAGTGATTTGCCTGCTCTGCTTCGAGCAGACAATGTATTAATGGCATACATTTTTGCCATTAATATTATCATCAAACACGTTAAAATTAACACATGCAAGTGGTTTAAATGGATACTATAGAAAGATACAAATAACTCTCAGTACTCAGTTGTCAAAACTCAGAGTGCTCTTAAATACCAGGCTGAGGAGCTCTAAGGACATGCTAGAGGCAGCCCTTCTACTTTCTGAAAACAAACGAATGTCAACCACATGCTGCTGGGCTTTCCTGAGCCTCCATATATGTCATAATAACTTGACTTTTAAAAAATCCATTAACTACAATAACTATAAAAAATTGACATTAGGCCGGGCGC
>NW_016107815.1:993048-1026141 GCF_001604975.1 Cebus imitator | reverse complement strand
TCAAAAAAAAAAAAAAAATTGACATTAGTAGTACAAGCTGTAATGTTAAGTTTAAAACAAAAAGGCAGAAGTGAAAATCGGTCACACTACAATTAGAGCCATATAAAGAAAAATGTCAACAGACGAAGAAAAAGTTAAAACTAAAAAAATTGGGGTGGGAGATAATTGTAGGTGGGGTGGGTTATAGTGTTAGGAGTGATTATTTTTTCCTTTTCTTTAAAAAAAAGTTTTCTTTTGCTTTGATGTTACTATTTGTGTAATAAAAATCAGAAGAAAAAGACTTGGCCAGGCTTGGGGGCTCACACATATAATCCCAGCACTTTGGGAGGCTGAGGTGAGCAGATCACCTGAAGTCAGGAGTTTGAGACCAGCCTGGCCAACAAGGTGAACCCTGTCTCTACTAAAAATACAATAATTAGCCAGGCATGGTGGAGGACGCCTGTAATCCCAGCTACTTGGGAGGTTGAGGCAGGAGAATCACTTGAACCTGGAGGCAAGAGGTTGCAGTGAGCTGAGATTGCACCACTGCACTCCAGTCAAAAAAAAGAAAGAAAAAAAAAAGACTTGGCCACTGGCCAGGATGCTACCATGTTACCCATCGGTTGATGTTTGCAGGGCTGTGCCCATTTCTTCCTCCTCAGAGATCTGCAAGGCCGAAGTGTCCTTCAGTACCCTGCCAGGTCCTCTCAAGTACTTGGTCAGCTTTAGTCATGCTGATGAAATCAGCCCCTCCTTCTTCTGAGGCTGGCTGTTTGTGTCGCCATTTGCAAGTGGAAATAATAAAAGCCAGAGAACTTGATCAACAAGGCAGGTGTGCACCAAGAAAGAATCCCAGTGCCCAGAGATGGATTTCATTCTGAAAATGTTAAAAAATAGTATCTTGACAAGACATATGGTTCATACATTTTTCCCCAAAGCAAAATTGGGTTAAAATTTTCAAGTCCTATTAAAGCAAAGTTGTTGCTTAAAAAAAAAAAAAAAAAGTTATAACATGCCTAGGCCCGTTTTCTTGATGTGGTGAAGTCTGATTTGATTTTGCCTATCCAGGCTCTCTGATCTGTGGCTTCTGAGGGTCCTCCAGGATCTGGCCCTGGCTCCCCTCTACCCCTCCACTCACCTATTCTCAGCAAGGAATCTGATTATGTCACACTCAGCACAGCTGAGGGAGCAGGTTACAGAGGTGCCCACAGAGCCTCTGAGGACACAGCACAGCTGCATGATCAAGAGAGCAAGCTCTAAAGGGAGGCATTTTGGGTACCAGCTCAGGGTGGCAGTTTTGATAGCACAGTGCCCCTAAAGAAAAATTCCACCTTTTGGTGGGTTCTGTTCTGTCTACGTAGTACCTTTCAGAAGCCTTAGAAAAACACCATGAAACCAGTGATGTTCAAGAGGAAATAACGTGTGAAAAGAAACACATCAATGGGTTACATGAAAACTATGAAAGAACGTGGCCCTTTAATAACGTTTATTCTGTCCAGAGCATATAGTAGGCACTCACGCTGTGGCTGACTTTGCGAGGCAGTATTTGGAATGGCCCCCTAAATCCTGCCTCACTCTATTACTTGGAAGGACACCTAAACCTCAAAGAAGATTCATCTAAAGAAACTGGCACGTGGGAATTCATTTCCCCTAAGGCTTCCAGGTCTTGTGTCAGTAAGTCATCAATAATTAAATACCAACAGTTAGAATATGACCACCCAGGCAGACAGGCCCAAGGGTAGAGCTATAGAAATAGCTGGTATGGTCCCCTTATCTAGGGTAATTTAAAAAATCACTCAGGTTCCAGTTTACAATGATGCCTCATCCATGAATCCTAATGCTACAGCTATCAAAGTGTCCATTAGGTTTGAATGAAGAAAATAGAAGATGATGAAAATATACACCAGCAAAGCTTACATCACAAACTGCCAGAGCCTAGAAGGATTTTCTGTTACAAAAAAATGAACTGTGTTGAAAAATGAAAGCAGTGGTTCACCTCCCACATAGTCTTCTACCAGATAGAAAGTGTATGGTTTATAACAACCAGAAATCAAGATGCAATCTCTCTCATGAGTAAGGGCTGTAACTCAGGAGGTATTTGAACTGTTGTCTTCTTTTTTTTTTTCTCCACATTCCCCATCTTGTTTCTGTTCTATATGCAGTAAGGAAACCAGAGTTCCCAGGAAAACAATAAATCAGTATTAGGTAGCTACAGAGAAGGCATGGCATCATGCACTGAATTCTGACCACTGTGGTCTTCATAAATAGTGTGGTTTTTTTCGTGGTGGTGGGAGGGTAGGGTTGGAAAGGAGATGACAGTTGTGTACATAAGAGGTGGACATTTTCCCCAACAGAGTCAAGGAATGCGAGCAGGAAGAAGTCCCATTTCATTCCAATAAGGACAGTCTACAGACAAAGGGAATGGGGACAGAGGTGAGCACATCAAGCAGCTCTCCATATGCAGATTCAAGAAACAGTTTTGAAAAGTAACCAGACAAAAAGCTCAAAACAACACGCAGATGATGGAAAAATAGATAGTACAGAACAAAGGAAAAAACACAACATCCTAAAGATTCTGAGAAAGAACGCAATTCTGAAACTTATGGACTAAAGACACCAAAATATGTTTTAAAAAATTGCTTGGTGTCCTTAAGAAGAACAGTAAGAAGATAAAGCTTTATAAAGTGAGGGTAGAAAACTGTACGGTAAGAACCAGTGAGACTTCAAGGAGATAAGAGATGAGGCAATAGGTTAGACAAAGAAAAAGATTTCAGGGAAACCAGCAATGCAACAGCAGCATTTATTTCCACACAACCAGCAGCACTTAGTAGAAACAAGGCTACAAGGGGCGGAGTTAATGGTGTTGGAGTTAAATGAGAAGAAAAAGAAGAGAACAAAATGATTTTTAAAACATGAAAAATACAGGCGATACAGAGGTCTAGTGTGAGAATCATGGATGATCCTGACACCAGAAAATTTAAAATGGAAGCAATAACTCAAGACATGGCTTTAAAAAATCCTCTCTTCGTGGGTAGAGGGAAGACTTGAATTTTCAAATACAAAGTTCTGTGATCCATGCAAAATGAGTGAAAGACCTCATATCTAGAAACATCTATACTCTGTTTAATTCCAAAGATTTATAAAACCAAAACTAAACAAAACCTACAACATGTCACTACAGAGCACCATAAATTGGTCTATTCTTCTGCTACTCTGAAACACGAAATTCCAGAAGACAACAGATCCACATCTACAGATTTCTATGAAGGGTAAGATCTAAAACTATTACAGCCAGCCCAATGAGCACAGATACATACGTATGTGTATGTCCCATATATGCAACTGGTGGCAGTTCCTATTTAGAAATAAAAATAGATCTAAATCATATATCTTTCTTGAAAAGTTATTTGAAGACATATCCCAGCTGACTTCAAGATTAGAGAGCTAAGAACGCAAGAATGAGGAAGTCATAAAAGAGATGAGCATTTATTATCTTCAAGGATGCCACACTAAGCAAATAACATGGTTTATGAATGAAGATATATAGCTTCACTGTATAGCTATAAGCTAGAAAAAAACCTGTATGTTTAACATAAAGAAAATATTTCTATGAGGGAATTCCATACAACCATATAAATAATGATTACAAAGAGTTTTTAACAGCATGGGAAAACACTTTCAGTTTACCCTTAATGCAAATCATAGGATATAAAATATTACATGTTGTACATAAATAAAATACATAGAAAAATCTGGAATAAAATGAGCCAATTAATAGTTGTGACCTTTAGCCAGTATAATTATGAATAATGTTCTCCCTGTTTCTTGATGTTTTTTTCCCTTACAAAATAAGAGGTTTCTAAAATCATTTGTTATTACAATAAATTTTTTTAAATTTGGCAAAAATACAAATCACAAAGACTATGGGGAAACTTTAAGATGATGATATTGAGTAGAGCAATATAAAATTAAACTTGAAACATGACTGAAAGATTGGAAAGGAATACTTGGGTCAAAGGAATAGCTTGCTTCAAGGTAGAGGGATTAAAAACAATTTTTTTTTTTTTGACACAGAGTTTCGCTCTTGTTGCCCAGTCTGGAGTGCAATGGTGTGATCTTGGCTCACCACAACCTCCGCCTCCCAGCTTCAAGTGATTCTCCTGCCTCAGCCTCCTGAGTAGCTGGGATTACAGGTATGTGCCACCATGCCTGGCTAATTTTGTATTTTAAGTAGAGATTGTGTTTCTCCATGTTTGTCAGGCTGGTCTCAAACTCCCTACCTCAGGTGATCCACCCACCTGGGCCTCCTAAAGTGCTAGGATTACAGGCATGAGCCACCAAGCCCAGCCAAAACAATTTTTTAATTTAAAAATTCCTTTATTATTATTTTATGTTTTATAGGAAACATATGAGTTAAAAAGAATATTCCCAAATAAAAAAAGTTAGTTATATCTTAGATATGGTAATACTGTAGAAAAAGAAATCTTTCTGAAGTCAGCAACAACTTTCTGCCTACAGTCTCCCAAAGGCCACTCAGGTTCACTTCCATGTTCCAACCAATTACTGTTATTACAACTCAGGCCAAGCCTGAATTGAGGGCAGGCTTTTATTTCTTACACTCTTATCCCTAGCACTTAGCCCAGTGTTTGGGGAATCTCAAGTGCACCAGAAATATTTGGTGAATGAACAAACGAATAACAGAAGGAAAGACTATTTGATTTTATAGGTATATATCATTTGGTTAAAAGATACTTTGCATTCCTCTACTTTTTACAGCATCTCCAATGTTGAAAACTACAAGCATGCTTTGCTTCAAGAATTCTCATCACTTATCATAGATTGCATGCTCCATGGAAATCCAGCCAGAGCCAAAACATGGTGCCATATTTTTACTTCTCTTTTTCCATTTCAAAAGAAAAAGCTGTAGTTAATACTAATTTTCCTGCAGGCAGAGGGAAGAGGAACTTTTTATGTGTGTGAAAGAATGGCACACCCCCCAGCCATCTGAGGACAGTTCCTCCCAGGAACACCTGTTTGCTCCAATTGAAGCCCATCCAAATTGAGTCCCCAGGATCAGGAGCGAGCTCTCCAAATGTCCCGCCATTCTAAATATTTATTCCCCACCTGTCTGATGGCCGTGATAGCTTGGGAATGCTCCAGCCAGAGAAAGCTGTTTCTTGGCCCTGACATGGCAGAGCTAGCAGCAGCTAATGTTCATCCAGAATCTAGTCTAGATCCAGTCACCCCAGAGTTTAAAAAAGCCCCTTCTCTTACAGTCTACCAGGCTTAGCAAAAGTTCTTAGGAGAGGGAGGTAAATAATTTTTCATCTTCATACCAGTGTGTTGCAAAACCAAGTGGTACATTTTATTCTCTGTTTCTTAAATCTGACTTTTGAGTTTTCTACTCAAATTTAACACTTAGTATTCTGGTTTTATTAAACAGTTGCCCGCTAATACAAATGAAGATAAATGAATGAAGGTAAATTAATTTCTCCAACAAGAAGACTGTTAAAATTCAGAAGATAAAATACAATAAACACAATCTTAAACACATAATTTAACATGCAATTCAGGGAAGAAAAAAGAGGTACCCACATCAAACTCTAGCTATAATAGTGAAATAATGTTTTATTTAAAAAATTCTAGCCATGAGAAAACTATACGCTTGAAAAGCTTACATAAAGCCTTATAAAATAAGAGACCTTTTATCTCTTCCAGATCCATGAGCTTGAAAATACTTTATCTATGCGATTTCAAGGCACATAAAAACCCCAGTGAATAAATAAAATGTTCTTTTTTTTCTTTATACAGACGCTTTAAAAATTATCCATATAAATAGGTTGGCCTTGAACAAGCAGATTAAAAGACCTAAAAAGCTATGGCTTCAGATCATGTATACAGAATAGAAAATGAATGCTTTTCTTTATTGGCTGGGCAAGTTTTTTAATAACTAAATTTCTCTAAGCCCATTCGAAGATAAAGACTTAATTGGGACACATGAAAAAATTCAGTATTTTTAGCTGATACACTTACCAAATAAATAATATGCCACAATAAAATAATTTATGTACTTTGCTAACATTCTTTGCATCTATGCATGAATCATATGTAGAATATGTATAGTCAACATGCAGTATTATTTCAAATACCTGTCTTTAAAATGAACTTTTTAATAAACATGGAATGTTATAAATATGTAAAGTTTTATAAATATGTAATTTAAGTCAAGGGTGTGAAAATTTGCAATATTTTTCTAAAACTGGGGCACAACCAGTGAAAAGATTTTTCCTAACTGTTTACAATGAGATCTTATTAGGTGATTTCAAGCCTTAAGAAAAGTTTAAAGTTCATCATAATTAAAAAATTTGAATTTGTGTAATTTTCACATGTCAAAAATCTTCTTCTTTTGATTTTTTCCAATCATTTAAACACGTAAACCACTATTAGCCTGAAGGCCATAAAGAAACAGGTGGCAGGCTGGATTTGGTCTGTGGTCTATAATTTGCCCACTCCTGTTCTGAAAGCTAAAGGCTACTGGCTGGGTACAGTGGCGCAGGCTTGCAGATTTCAGCACTTTGTAGGGGCTGAGGCAGAAGGATTGCTTGAGCCAGGAGTTTGAGACCAGCCTGGGCAACATGAAGAGACCCTGTCTCTACAAAAAATTAAAAAGTTAAAAAGTAGGTGGATGTGTGAGGTGAGCCTGTAGTCACAGCTACTTGGGAGCCTGAGGTGGAGGTGGAAGGATCACTTGATCCAAGAAAGTTGAGGTTGCAGTGAGCTATTGTTGCTCCACTGTACCCTAGGCTCAGTGACCATGAGATCCCGTCCCTTAAAATGAAGAAAATAAAGAGAAAAATTCAACAGTTTAAGGAAAGATTGAAGCTCCCACATTATATTGACTTTAAGGGCAGATAAAGTTACAAGTTGTTTTGTTAATTTCCTATGTATCCTCAACGCAGCTGTGGCGAAACATATCTTCCTAACACTCCACCACCATCAGCACCATTGCCCTGCAAGGACTCCAGTTCTGCTGCTAGGAGCTACTACCTTGAAGCTACCATGAGAAGGAAAGAGGCATGATGCCATATGTGGGTTAAGAATGGGGCAGTAACCTTCAGGTCTGATTCTTGTCTGTTATCTCCTCTGTGAGGTCTTATCTGCACATCCAGGCCACAGGAATTTCTTCTTCCTGTCATCTCCTAGAGCAATGATCTTTCACTTACCATGTAGCATACGTTACTATGAATTGTTGTTTCTTAAAATGTCTCAACAAAAGCTCCCAATGAGATATTAGGCTTCCTCGGCGTAGAGTTTGGAATTTGTAGTATTTCCATTGACTAACATTGGATTCTTAAGGGAATCTCCATATGCCCTTTAACTAGCAGACATTAAACATTTGGTGTTGAAGAAGAGGCTGATGCTGTTACTACCAGAAGGCTGCTAAGAACATGATTTCTGTGGCTAAAACCAGGGCACTGGTCCAAGTTTCGCTCCGTCTTTCTCGCACGAATTTGGGCAAGACTCAACTTCTGCAGGTCTCAACTATCTATACCACAGGATAATAATGACAAAACGAATTCAGAGTTCTTATGAAGAATAACATAAATACAATAATATATGCGACTATGCCTTATAGACCATAAGGCCCCATATAAATTTAGTTGTTCTGATTGTATTTAAGGACATACTTTTGATAAATAATCTGATTTCTCAAGGATGGCATCCCTACATTTTCAGTGTCTTGTTGAACTTTGTGGAGAAATTCAAAGTGAGTGTTTCTCGTAGGTCAATGCATTTTAAGTAAGCCAGACTATTGAAGTAATTAAATGGTATTTAGCTAGAAAATTTAACAATATCTCATCTTCTCAACTTTTTTTTTTTTTTTTGGAGTTGGGTATAGGCTCTTGAAAATTTTCTGGAAATTTAATGGAAAATCCCCAGAAAAATGCATATACACACATATGCACACACATTTTCAGAAAACTTCAGTGATTCAAGACTCCTTGAAGCCCACCACTGCCCTATCGCTTGAGACAGGGAGTGTGGTTTCAGGGAAGCACCAGGGACCTGATTCAGACATCTTTAACTGATTTGGGAATTAAATACGGTTGACAGGTTTTGTTTCTTTTTTTCCCTCAACACAAAAATCATTAAACCATAGGAAGGTAGGTGGACAGTGGAAAAGCTTTTTCCTAGGTAAACTATAATTGTACAGGAAACTAAGGTACTGTTTTTTTTTTCCTCTGTAATTCCAAACTGCTTCAATCCCCTTTTTAAAAATGTGGTCAAATTTACCATTCTGGCATTTTCCCCATTGATATTCATACCTTGGTACCAAAGTTCTTCACATAACTTTGCGAAAGAAGTCATTAGCCTTTTAAAAAGAACATTGAGGTTGAAAAAAAAATCATTATGCCTCCTATCACGTCAGCTTCTACCTTGCCAAAAATGTTAGAGATAATTTTAAATAAAAAATGAAAACAAACAATTAATACTAGCAAGGTGGTCAAACATCACATTTTAAGAAATATTTTAACTACACTTTTGAGTATTGAATATATTTCTTCACAGTGCTTTTTTTTTTTCTCCCATAAAAGAAAAGAATTCTTTCTTAATACCTAGATGACAAATTCTCAAGATACACACAGTTGTTTCTTATTATGGCTTCCCTGGAAAACATTTCTGGGAAAGCACAATCCCCAGCCACTTACTTTGTTTACAACAGACAAAACTGCTTGTGTGGTATAAATAGGAGTCTGTCCTTAAATGCTGCTGAAAAATAAAATGCAACCATGAAAAGGAGCCATTTCCTGCCCTAAAGGTGGCTTAAAAAAAATTCTTAGCTACTTTAGGAACAGCACCAAAGCATAAATAATAATTACCAATTGCCGCATAATAAAAAAACTAATTTTATATTACAGAAAAAAACAAAATGAAAACAAGCCACATATTCCAGAGATGCCCTCGGAATTGTCAGCATTACAAGGTTTTCTTGCCCTGCAAGATGATGAAACCCCCTTTTGTCCTCTTGCGTTTGTGATGTATATCTATAACTCGTCCTTGTTTGTGCAGATAAGCCTTGCCTTGTCTCCCTAACTGCACTTTCAAAAGCAGATTCACAGTTGTTTGACTTTTGATCTGGGTAGCAGCTAGCTCGACCACCTGCACTGTGCATGAGCTGTTACTGAGCTTGCTTTGTCCCATCTTATAACACAGCCAGCCTTTTAAAATTGATGTGTGAATACGCTAATTTACAATGTGAGCGTTCAAACAAAAAAATATGGTGGTGGTAGTGGTGGTGGCGGTGGTGGCAGTCGAAGAAGGGGGAGATTTGTGGAGGGAGAAGCCCCAACTCTCGATTTATAAAGTTCAGATATTGTTTGCTGCTTCTGGCATTTAATGAAACAGATGGCCAAAGCCCTCCCTTAACTTACAATGGAGCAGACAGTGGTGTAATGGTGTGGGGGCCTGGAATTGTAAAATGTTGTTTGGTGATGGTATATGTTAATAAATAGCCATTTACAAGGGGGGCTAAGGGCTCCATTACTTGTTTATAAGGAAGGCCTAGGGCTCCTTGCTTCAAGTTAACAGCTCAAGGCTGTGTTCAAAGAAGGCATTGATGGAGAAGGTAAAGTGCACCCTTCATATTCTATGTGGCATTAAAGAATGGCGTGCATCCCGGGGAAAAAAAGAAAATCATAAAAGGAAAGTAATTCAAAAATTAGGTCAAATTGTGGCTCACAATCAAGAAAAAAGATAAGATGTGTTTCCACCGTGATTAAATAATGGAGAAAAATATTCTCTTATTGGGAAGTTACCCATTTTATCTTGGAACGAACATGTTTACATGTAGCCATGGTGCAACAGATAAAAACCCACAGGGTTTCAACTAAATGATACCCATATGAACCCAGATAACAACTCTGAAACAACTTTTAGGCATTCTTCCAGAGAAGGCCTATATCAGGGTAACGTGGCCGTGGGCCAAATATGAGGAGGCTCCTGACCAGCAGTATCTCGCAATAGAGAAGTGAGGTTTGACCTCGGGATCCTGAAGACAACTGGTCCTATAACAACTCCTCATTCTTTTGGGGGCAGAAATGTGCTGCACGTAACATCACCACTCCCCAGTAACCACATTATCAACTGGTTATCAAGAACTCATCGATGTGGCAAGAAGGCAATGCTGGGCCTTGACTAAGGCTACTTTCACTTTTACGAGCCACTGTGGATCCTCCAGCGGACTATGCATCCTGCTCTGCCTTCAGGTGGGAAATTGTAAACCTGCCTAGGAATCTGCACAGGAGTTACCACCATGGTTCCCCAGCTTTCTTTCCTCTTTCATCTGTGTTTCTCCTCTTCTTTATTTCTGCTGGCTGCACAGTACTGTGGGGGAGCTGTAAAGCATCCTTTTGAGGATGAGGTGGAGGATAACACACATCTAGAGGAAAATGAAAACACAGTTGCTAATGATGACAATACATGCCATTGCCAAGTGGATGATGTTCATGTCTTGTGAGAAGTAAAAGCTGCTGTGAAAGATTAGAACAAAGGTGCATCATTTCTGGCTGGGAGACTGAAGAAGTCTTGAGGGAGAGTGAGGTAATTCACCTGAGATCCAGAGCACAGACCAAAGCTCATTTGGAACATTCCAAAGGTAACATCTGTTCTTGTTGCCCACCCAGTATCCATTACCCATTCTGAAAAAAGCTCTCAGGTTCTTCTGAGGGGATTATATCTCAGCCATTCTCAGTCTGTTTGTCCATCCGCCTGTACAGGGTCCCATATCCAGAACATCAGATCATAGATTAATGGAGTTTTTACCTAACCAGACCCAATCAGAATCAATAAGCCATTCTATTACTTTCACTGAAAGCATTCAAATGAAAAAGATTGCTATATTCAATGGCTGTCACTGTGATGCTAGCAAGAGCTTTGTCTCCACCAGGGGAATCCTTGGCGAAGGCCAGAACTCATCCACAAGCGATCTGAGATGAGAGACGGAAAGAGCAAGACCCAGTCCTGACGACATTGTTGGAACCTTTACATTTCACTGTGTTTCAAGTCGTTTTACCCTTGAACAATTTAGTTACATGAGGTTATATATTTCCTTTTTTTTGCTTATGGCCAGTTTGATCTGGATTTTTGCCACATGCATGTGGAAGATTTTGACTTACATAGGGGGCATTCCAGGTAGAAGGAACAGACAAAGAAATGTCTAGAATGAGTGAAGAATTAAGCTAGCTTGGAGACTGCAAGTAGTTACCATACTTTTTACCCAAAGGGAGCAGCAGCAAACAAGGCTAGAAAGTTCACTGGAAAAACTTCGCGATTAGACTAAGGAAGACATGCTGTGTTGGGTATCACCACTGGAGATTCCGAAGTGCAGAAGAAACAGCACTCACTTGGCACTCTCCAAGTAAATTGGTCAATAATATTTGAAAGAGCAAAAGAAGGGAAGAAGCAGCACAGAGACCAACTAGGAGTCCCCCCTCCCTAAACAGCCTAAATGACAGGGAAAAACATGTGAGACTGGAGGATTGCTTTGCTCCAGGTAGTACTTGGAGTGCACTAGGGCAGTTCAAGAAGTGTTACTGAGTGAGGGTCCCGGAAGGAAGGGGGAATGGTGTTGCTGTGATAGAAACAGGGACGTAAGGAAAAGATGGGATTTATTATTATGTATATTTAACTTTTAAAAAATTCCTAGGAAGCTCCAGAAATGGAAAAAGAAAATTTAAAAACATGAGTTTAAAATTCATCAACCTAAAAGAACTCCTAATGAACATTTTGATTTTAGTCTTTGCTCTCAGGCTGTATTTTTTTAAACCAATGACAATAATGATAATAACCAATATTTCAATGTTTCTGATGCCTTGTTATGTGCCAGGCATCGTTGTGTGCACTTTACATGTATCTATGCCTTTACACAAATTTCCATAGTAAAAACTATTGTTATTCCTACTTTGCAGGTGAGGAAACTGAGGTACAGAGAGGTGAGATTCTTGCTAAAGGTTAATAGCTAAAAAGTGTCAGAGCCAGTGGGGCCCCAGAGACTACTACCCCTTATCTACTGGGACACATGCCTCTGGACACATACATACAAATTTCACATGAATAATTAAACAAGACCAGGACTGTTTGTTCCCGCAAGAATAAGACTCCAGATGATAAACAGCTAGATATAGAAATAAAATTTCCTAACAATGACACTTGTCAAATGCCACAGGTAAAGGAGATTATAGACTCTTCTACTGAACAGTGTTGTTTTCTCTTGGTTCTGGTTAATGCCACACAGTCTATGCTTAGCAATACAACAATTCTAAAGGACTCCTTAAGAACACACTCACTTGGGACTCCTACGACACACAGTAGCTGCAATTGAGCACCTTCAGTCCATCCTCAATAGTGGGATCTGGTAAGGTTTGTTTATTGCTTTCAGGAACAACTGTCTGCACACCCAGAAGGGCGGTCTGACCATCTGTGAGGAAACTGAGTCTCCACAGAAGGATAAATAGTTTGTAGAGCAGAAAAACCAGGCCCTGGAGGCAGACAACTTATGTAGACCCTGATGATATTTACTCACAGTTCCCTTATTTCTTAAAATGGGAGTAAAAGTTTTTGATCATAGAGTTATTGTGAAAGTGAAAGAAGATAATATATAACAAGTCTCTAGGACTATGGCTGCTATCTACCTATCAGAGAATGCATAAGTAGCAACTTTTTTGGTTATTAATGGGCATAGTATGGATTTTGAATTTCCTGGTTAGTGAAATGAGAGAGGGGCATGGGACAGTGGGAGGACTGGCATGTGATTGCCAATGTTTAATATTTCTAAGTATTTCTTTTTCTATTTACTATAACAATGAACTAGTTTAAGGAAATTATTTCCTGCCACCAATTATTTCGCAGAAGAAATGGAATTATAATGGCATCTGACAGTAAGAGTTGGCGTAACAAGAACTCAACTGTTTGTTCTTACTCTTCTCATTTTACCACCAGTCTGTGAAAACTGGTTGTGGTTCATAAACTGGCCTTTGGGAATCTTGTGTAGTGTGTCAAAAGAACAAACTGAAGTTCACATCCTAATTTTGTTGCTTTCTACAATATGTGAATCTGGATAGTTAATTTCACTAAGCACAGTTCGCCTCACCTGTAACATGGGGATACTGTTGCCTCATTCACAGAACTGTTAAGAATAAAATCAGATAATATATGTAATACGTGATTTAGGGTCACATATACACTTAGGGCTCAATGAGTACAGCTGTTAAGTGTTATCATAGACAGATAAGGTGCTGCATTCAAATGTTTGACACTAGAGCAAAATTCTATGTTTAAAGGCAGAAGCATGTTACTAAAGAGAAACATGTAAGCACATCCAAAGGTGTTCTTTAGCATGGTAAAAACGTTACCCATGTTGGCCCTGAAGAGGTCACAGGACAAAGGCAATGAGTCAAGTGTACAGAAATAAATTTACGCACAGGAAAAGAACCAAGAGTTTTTTTCTAAATTCTCTTTGTAGCATTATCCTAGCTCAGATCCTAAATCTGTTTAGTCTAAGGAATCTATAGCAAATTCATTCTCTTTATTCTGAAAGAATAAGCACTTGATTAAAAGCTGAAGAATAGCTTAGACGTTGAGATTTTGCTACACTAATTTCAGGTCAGGGCCCAAGTTCATCACCGATAAGTATAATGTGCCGAGAAACAGGAATAAGAGAAACGGAGAAAAGAAAAAGCGATAGAGACAGTGAAGTAAAAATATAAATGTAGAGAGCTATGAGAGAAGATACTTCCTTCAGTGCGTCAAAATTGACAGCAAATTTTCAAGGACATTTTTCTCACAAGTCTTGACAACTCTCTACTGTTGACTTTTCAGACATTGTAATAAGAACAATTAGAATATAACAGAATGTTTCCTGGGCAAAATGAGGGAGAAAAAAGAGTGGGTTTTTAAAAGAAGCTTAAACATCTAGCCATGGCATATGTAAGATTAAACCTTTTTTATTTTAAAAATTCTATTTCTATAACTTACAGATCTTGCATTGGCATTCCTAGTATACTTACTCTTAGGAATCATTCTGACAGTGCATTTAAGCTTTCCAGATGTTTTACCTGTCATTCTACCAAAGTAAGCCTTTGTTTAAAATGTAAAATACGATAGCAATGATAGGTGGCAATGACTCCCCAGGCTGACTCAAAAGTAACTCTAACAAAAATATGTGTATTAAATAACATTGTATGAATGATGCTAGCTAGCTCAACTGTATTTAATGCTGTCTACTTTGTTTATATTACAAATTAGTTACAAAAGACCTCTCAGCAGCTCCATAAATAAAGAAGTTAACCATACTCTTATTGGAAGGACGAACAAAATTCACTTTCTGAAGAAAACAATCTGACTGTGTGTGTGTGTGTGTGTGTGTGTGTGCGCGCGCGCGCGCACACGCGCGCGCGCCCGCGTTTGTGTAAATAGTTGGGGGCAAATATAGATAGTGTGGGGAGAGAGGAAATTATTTGATTTGAGATTGTCAAACTGAATATGTGTTAAACAATCATCTACGTCTTTTTTTTTTCCTTTTTTTTTTTTTTTTCCCGAGATGGAGTCTCACTCTGTCACCCAGGCTACAATCATCGTGCAGTGGTATGATCTTGGCTCACTGCAAGCTGTCACCTCCCATGCTGAAGCAATTCTCATGCCTCAGCCTCCCAAGTAGCTGGGATTACTAGCTACTGAAACCAGCTACTTTTTTTTTTTTTTTCTATTTTTTAGTAGAGACGAGGCTTCACCATGTTGGCCAAGCTGGTTTTGAACTCCTAGCATCAAGTGATCTGCCTGCCTTGGCCTCCCAAAGTGCTGGGATTATGGGCATGAGCCACAACACCTGACCTATGCCATTTTTTTAATAAGCCCTTTGCCAGCATATGCAATGCAATGGAGAAGCCAAGGTGCAGTTGTAACATGTCCTGTAAATTTCTGTCAGTGGAGCCCTTAAACAGTAACTTTGTTACATTCCTGAGGCATTTTTCATGTACTTTTAGAAACAAATATACAATTAGTGATCAATCATTAACTCTTCAGAGGTAAAAGGAAATAGAATCATGACTTCTTTTTATTCTGACTCAGAATCTTGAAAATCTTAATTTTCATTTTTACTGATTGCCAACAGTTTGAATGAATAAGACTTTCTGCTCAAAGGTATAGAAAAAATACACAGATAAAGACACAAATAAATACATACCCATGAAGAGAAATATTTAAACCTCCCAGTGATACTGTGACACCTTAAGACAGCCAATTACAATCATCAAATTTTGTGAAAGTCAATGAAAAAATCAATTTCCTGGACCCAGTTACAACATCAATGGTCATTTGTTTCATGACCATTTTCATTATTATCTGAATTCCACTTTATTTAAACTCTGTCTACAGAGTTAGGGAATGAACAGTTTGTCCCTAGATAGCTCTCCATCTTATGTCAGGATAGAAGAAAAATTACTTTCCAGGAAATCAGCCATAGCTGTGTTCTGATGTCAAGTTTTACTATTATAATTCTGAATGAATCAATTTTCTCTTTTGTTTTCTTTCTTTTGGTAGTATGGTATGCTTATATGAAGAGCAATTTATTTTTGGTTGAATCAGTTGCTTTTTCGCTAAACTACAAGTTATATGTCAATTTTTTGTACATACCTTAGTTCTTTTCAAAATTTGTCATGATTCCATAAACCGTTTTCTATTTCCCTACTTTTTTCCAAACACTTTGGCTTTATAGCGATTTAACTCAAGGTTTTTATTAGCTGTTTGTTTTCCTGGTGTCCCTTTTGATGACCAGCAAGGACTAACTGGAGCTGCAGAATCTTCAACAGCTGCCTTGAGAATCTGTTCATTTTGTGAATTTCCATAGTACATTTTTATGCATATGTTCCCTACTACGCTGAAGTAGTGAGTATAAAATTGGTTTCATTTCAGGATCCCCAGCCCTGGCATACATACATTAAAGATTTACTAAGGAAATGAGTAAGCAGAAGAAAGAAAAGAAGAAAGGAAAGAAGGAAGGAAATAGATGTTTACCTTATTTGAGTTTTTTTTTTTTTTTTTGAAAGAAAGAGAAAGAGAAAGGGGGAGAGAGAACAAATCCTTATTTGAATTAATAAAAGATTAAAAAACATGAGTGGTAGATGATTATTTAGTGGCTGCTGGATTTTACAGACTTAATTTTTGTTGCTTACTAATTTCAATTTCCCCATCTGCTTTTGCCGAGTTTTACAGATAATCAAGTGGACATATGCACAGATCCTGGTACCAATGGAACAGTTTTCACCTGTCTTCACAACAGACCATATGCAAAATGACTCAAATGAGGAGCTATGCCAAGCCGTTTCTGTTCACTTTACAAATTTAAGAATAATCAAGGTTTAAAAAATTTTTTTAATGACCTGCAATCTTTCTTTTAAATAAAGCAACTCCTTGGTTTGGTATACTACAGAATATTTAACTATTTTCAGACACATGAAACTTATCATATGAAAATAATTAAGTTTATGTTATATGCAGGTAAATGATCCGCCCTGCTCAAAGAGTACGTTCATTTCTTTTTACATTTTGAAGATGAGCACAATTCAATATCATAACATTTCTTAAATCAGAAGCACTTGTTGACACACAGCACAGCTATGTAGTTTTGGTAAGAGGAAGAGTAAGAGAATGTGGCTTTTCTTTCTGAAATAAAAGCTCACCAGGGCTGGAAGCGAAAGCCATATGAATGGGAGGGATATAACAGGGAAAGCAAAATCAGAGCATTCAATGCAAGGCTTTGGGACATAAACCCTGCCTCTACTTCTCTAGAGAGAGCTTTCCTATGAGATAACCAAAACAATGAAGCAGAGAGGTTGGTAAAACGTTTGTGCCTCTTCCCACGTCCAAAATACATGTATATCATATGGGATGGTAATTAGAAACTAAAACAAAACCACCGCTGCATTTGGTCCCCAGAGACCCTATCAGGTTATGGCATTGGTTGAAAATACCTGAATATCCTGGCAGATACCAAGATCCCGGCTGTGCCTAGTGAAAAATATTGTCATGCATATGAACAGGTGGACTTAAGAGTACTCTTGGTTCAGATGTAGCAAGGTGATGTCCATCTGGGAATTTTTATTTCTGTTTAGACTCTAGACACATCCCAAAGGAAGATGAGTCAGTGATTGACTGAGTTTGCCTACAAAGAGAACCCCATGTAGATTTCACCAGAGTAATTTTCTTCCGTAGGCTTCTGAAACAGCCATGTTATTATGATTTCCCTATAGAAAGCCCAGTCAAAGGTTGCAGAAGTTGTTTGTGCTTCACCCTCTCTAAATGACTTGCAAATTTATTCAAACACAATATGAGGAGATGCTTTATTTGTTGAAATAACTGTCTGCAGTGTCCTGCACTAAAGGGTGAGGTACATCAAGCAGAAATATGGACAGAAATACATTGGTTTCGAAACCCATAAATCCTTATTTGAATCTGCCAACCTGAAAGCCACATAGAGCCCACATAAACTATTTTTCCTAAATGCTACATCTGATTAAACCATACCATTAAATGACAGCTGAACTTTAACATTAATATGATATTATTTAAATAACCACATGCATTTTTTTTTACACTAAAAATGATGAATGATTTCTAGACAGCTCAATTGACATAAAGCAGGAGGACTCTTTAATAAGATTTGACAAAATGGAGACATTTGCAGAATATTCGTTACAGCTCACGACGCAGGAGCCCTCCCAGGGAAGCAACAGAGGTTTTCCCCTCCCCTTCCTTTCTTTTTTATTGTCTATAGGCACTGAAGCATTCCTTTCAATCGCCACTTTCCTTCTCTGTGAATTCTGAGTTTTTCTTAGGCCATTTACATATTACTCTTAATCAGAGAATTTGGTGGCTTATGATTCTGAGTTAAGGGTGGGGGGGTTCAAGAAAAGGAGAGGGAATGTCACATTATGCCAGCCTTGGCTGGAAATGTCCCAAGAACTGTAGGCTTGCTACTGGTCAGGCTGCTTAGAAAAATCTTATCAGCCTTGAAGACCAAACCACTAGACATTTGATTGGTTCTTATGCAATAAATCTGTAACACAGCAAATATACTTTTAGCAAATTATTGTATATGGATATGTGGTCGGAGAAGACTTCAGTTATTTTTAGATGGTTGTCTCTATAGTATCGACTACAAAGATTTCCTTCTTTAAAATTCTAATTAAGCCATTCCAGAGGCCATTCTCAATGTTTCTGGTTGGTTCACTTTTCTATCCACAGTTCCAAACTGACAGTCATGCTAGATGATATTTTTATTTAGTAGATTCTGAATGTAAAATAACTTCAGGCTGAATGTACTTATAAGAACATTACCTACATTCATTCATTTATTTTCTCATCCTATTTAGCATATTTTCTGTCAATCAAAGTTGAGTCACACATATAAAACAGGAACGTTTGTTCGCTAACTCAATGAATTCACATTATTCAGATAATCTTGATGCTTTATAAATCATCTTTAAGTGCATACATAAAACAGAAATGTTTCCCCAAACAGCATCACTTTAAGAAATGAAAACAAGGCAACAGAGAGAGCAAAGCTAATAGCAAGTGTGCTCCTGAAAATGGCAGGTCTGCATTCCCTCCATGAGAACAAGGCCATGGAAACAGAAAATAAAATCAGCATGCTCCTGCCATGGGGCCTTCCTCAGGCTATAAAAAAATACTTCATGTCTAACCCTAATTTTTTCCATAGCTTGAGGTTACCCCCCTTGCTCAAGCATTCTCTCTAATCTATGTTAATATGTGTCCCTGTCCAAACAAGAATTAATATCCGTGCTCTGTTATTTCAAAAGGGTCCTGACACAGGATACTAAGAACAGAAGCTCAAATGCCTGTAATATGCCCCGTTGCAACTGAATGACAACATAGTATTTTAAAAAAGAGACAGAGAGAAAGATAGATCCCTACCTTGCTCTTACCTTCGCAACATCCCCGTCAGAATCCTGGAGCTTTTTCCCAAATTAGAATCTGTTTCCCGAAGCTACGAGGAGAACAGCAATGTTAAAACAAAACAAAAAGTTCATGCAATTGGATTATTCCTAAAGTGCATGGCAAGTGACAATTTATTTCATGATAGAAAATCCAAACAATAAAAATGTTCAAATATACAAAAATAAATACATTTCTGACAGCTACACAAACTTGGAAAATTCTTAGATTTGGAGAATGACATGTGAGGGGTAATCCTGGAAGCTTTGAGCTGGGTACTAGAACCGGACATAAAAGCAAAGCACAGGCTGAAAAAGTTTCATATACATTTGGTAATTCATCTCCAACTTATGAATGTGCAAAGTCCTAAAAACATTAACAAAAATGAACTGCGGAAAGAAGACCGCCAATAATTTTACAGTTTTCACTCTAAAGGATGGACGTACTCCAAGATCTCCCTCAGTGACCATCTCCTCTATAAGAAGTAACTAAAACACTCCCCTGGGAGCATTCTAGGATGGAGACATAGAGTCAGCTGCTATTTCCTCCATCTCAGCCTCTTTCTTTTACTTTGCACAGATCTTATACCCTCTTTCACCTTAGAGACACACATCTACCCAATTGCTATTGTTTATGTCCCAGTGCCTTTCATTTATGTCTTCATTTACTGAATATGTGAAAAAACTGTATCACTTGTACTTACTCTTTCACGTGCTCGCTGTATCTTTTCTCTGTCATGACTAAGGTTTTCCAACATCTCCTGTCCAATTTGCTCTATAAAAAAGAAAATTTGATTAAGGAAAAATGACTTGAAGCGCATATGAGAATAACTTTTTCAGAAGTACCAAAATGACATAAAAATGTTAAAGTAGCATGCATTATACATCAGACACATATTTCAATTCATGTATTTGAAAAATATAAACAGTATTGGATAAATTTACTTATTTATCTTAGGTATAATTAGATATTTGACCTGTAGAACATAGCCAACATGAGAATAATGATTTAGAGGTGATGTCTTGCCCAGGCCACACCAGCAAATATCAGCAAAGGTGGAGGAGATCTAAGGTCCATTAGTCTATTTTGCCATCATGAAATTTCGCGGTTGGTTTTTACAGGTTGTAAGTAATGTTAATGATTCTGCTTTCCCTTTCCCTTTTCATTTTGCTATGTATGTCAGGCTCCATTTAGAACAATTTTAATTTTAGTGTATTCACCCTGCATACGTAATCCTCATACGCTCACTGACTGTAGCTTACAGTTAGTGAAACTATCTTTAGGCTTCTGTTTCCTTTGAGGCAAAGGCTAATTTAATGTGTTATCAGGGGCTGTAGGTACTTGAGTCAACTCGAGGTGAGGTGCATTCCTTCTCAAGTAGTTGAGGGGAGCTCATGCTGGAGACAGTGTTTTCACCCCAGAACTTTGAAACCCTTGCACTATTATAGGCAATTTAGAACATTCATTAAAAAGCCACACTGCTGAGTTCTAATGACATTTTCCCGTGCCATGATCATACATTTGGTTGACACTAGGCAGTCTCTTCTCCAACTGTAGACCGTTTTACAAGTCAGTAGGTAGGGCCTGACCTCACAAATATCCAGCTGCCTTGAACAAATCGTTTTCAGACTCGTTCTCCATTACCTGGGCGGTGCCTTATTCCATACTAGAAGGATGCCAATTGATCCGCCTCTCTTATAATCTTGGCCACCTGTCTGACTGCCTCGTTTTACATCTCTCTCTCCTTTTCCCTCTTGCATTGTCTCTTTACTCATACCTATAACAGTCGTTTCTCACTTATTAACATATAGAAGTATTCAAACAAGCATCTATTATAAAAATAACAACAAATAATTTAATGAAGTCAGTAAGAAGTCACCATGGTAGTTATTTGGCTCATATATGCAGACTGCTAGATTTTTTTTTAAAAGAACACCCTAAAAATGTACAGCAGTCGTTAGGCAACACTGAGAGCTGTGGCTGTGAACTCACACTGCCTGAGCTAACATC
Source organism: Cebus imitator (assembly GCF_001604975.1). Taxonomy (NCBI): domain Eukaryota; kingdom Metazoa; phylum Chordata; class Mammalia; order Primates; family Cebidae; genus Cebus; species Cebus imitator. Next base: position 1,005,141 of record NW_016107815.1, on the reverse strand, counting down.
CCAGCACCGGCTTTTACTAGCTGTGTGGCTAACTTCATTGTGCCTCAGTTTATCCATAAATGAGAATCATAATAATAATAGTACTACATCATGAGATTGTTATAAGAGTTTGATAAGGTAATTCGGTTACAATATTTAGCACAGGGACTGGCCTACAACAATAATAAGCATTTATTGAATGATGACTGATTGATATAAAAACATCAATGGACGATTATGACTTTGACATTCTCCTATCTTAGTTGTGTTGTTGCTCACTTGAACTGCAATTTTATTTACAGGATGAAATGCCTGTCTTGCCTTTCTCACCAAGTTGGTCCAATGAGATTACCTAAGTAAAAATGTTGTGGAAGCCATAGGGTCCCATAAAAAGCCATGTCATGATGTAGAATGTAAGAGTCAGAGCATTCAACAAATAATCATTGAGTCTCCACTGTGTGCCAGGTACAAGTGCCAGGGATATGGCCAGGAAACGACAAGTGTTTGCATTCATGGAACTTCCATGCCAGTAGCAAGGATTAGGCAGTTAAAGAACTGTTATAGAAGAGTTACAGACAAGTGTTAACAGAAGAGTTTGCATTTCAAGGCACATCAGAAAAAGCACTGCATAGTCCCTTAATGACAGAAAATCCAACTCATAGAAAAACAATTACATACACTATCATAAATATATTTTTGACAGCATACAAATTTTTAACATTCTTTCCTAGTACATTGGCTCCTCTTAGAGTTATTTCAGCTCTTTATTATTAACCCCATACAATTTATCCTTAAGGTAAAATTGGGTAAGATATGTGGCTCCCAGAGGAAGTATCACAGAAGTGGAAGATGATATCAATAATGGAGAAGAGGGAAACAACTAAAGTTGAATTTTTTTCTTTTGTTGCATGAAAATATTCAACTTTGTCATGCTGTTATTACTTTTACATTGGATTTCATCAACATAATATAGCAATTATAATTCATTTTTCACTTAAAACCTTTAATATATTTGAGCACCATGAATACTGTAATTATTTCAGCAAAATACCATTTATATCATATTTTCTCTTGTTCAGATTGATGATATTATCACATGTAATCTAAAATGAAGAGGAGGTCAGGTGCAGTGGCTCACAACTGTAAATTCCAGCACTTTGGGAGGCTGAGGCGGGTGGATCACCCGAGGTCGAGAGTTCATGACCAGACTGACCAACGTGGAGAAACCCCATCTCTACTAAAAATATAAAATTAGCTGGGCGTGGGGGCATATGCCTGTAATCTTAGCTCCTCAGGAGGCTGAGGCAGGAGAATCACTTGAATCCTGGAGGGAGAGGTTGCAGTGGGCCGAGATCACTCCATTGCACTCCAGCCTGGGCAACGAGAGTGAAACTCCATCTCAAATAAATAAAATAAAATAAAATAAAACGAAGAGGAAATAGACTATTACTACTGTGTCTGTGGCCAGTATAGTAACCCCAGTAGGTATCTGTGGAAAGAATGAAGAAGTAAAAGAATTAAATAAAGTATGTGTAAGGTTTGTGACCTATTCTTGCTCTGGAGAAGTCAACATCAGAAAGCAGGTAAAAGATTCATCATCCTATCAGGTTCACTGAGGGGAAAATTCTACTCTGAATGGACCTATAGTCTGCTGCTGAAGGAATCAATGAACAAGAAGTGAAGATTTGGGTCTTTTCAGGAGTTATAAACCACTCCCACAATCTCCTTGCCTCCCCAGATGTAGCTCAGCATCTCAAGTACTAACTCCATCTAGCAAGAGAAGACATTGGCAACAGTGTCTGCCTCCTGCTCTTAACACCCAAAGGTCATGCAGTGTTGGAAACACAATTCTTTTTCATTTTTTACGTGCTGTCTCCCATTTCAAGGCTCTACTAAAGAAAATTTCAGTCCAAATATATCACAATGATTACTATTATGGAATGACAAATAATTCATGTAAAGAAAGTTATTTGGGTTTTTATTTTTCCACCGTGGGGCCCATGTTTCTAGTCAAACCAAAACAAAACAAGATAACAAATTAGAGGGGATTATTTTTAATACAGACTATCTTCGGTTTTGTGAGTATTTCATTAAATAATTAGAAACATTGTTAGGTTTATTTTTCTTGAATAATTTAACTTAAGATGTAAGCATTCACCAAAAACACCAAAAAAGAAAGAACACTAGCTCAGAGGCCTAAGGCAACGGCAGATATAATATTTGAATTTTCAGTTCTTTAACTTCCATAGTGCCTTAAGAATAGAACAGCCATACTGCTGCTCTTGCAGTAATTTGAGAAATCATAAATTTTATAAATATTGTACTTGTTGACTGCGAGGGTCTTCTTGAGATTAAGAAACAATGGGAACTGTAACAAGAAATAAAAACTGATGCTGTATGCTGGAATTCTACATGCCAGTATGAGCATGATAAATGAATTCCTGGAAGGAAGAGTTCCTTCCTGCACTTCTCTCCTTTCCACAGGGGTCTTGGGAATCATCCTTGGAGTACAGCTCTCAAACACATGAATTTTTGTTTTTACAGTTACCCAGAATCAGTCATATCCTTGATCCATAGCTCCCTTTTTATAGGGAAACACATGTGCAATCTTACTCTCCAATCTTTTGGAAGACATACACAATAGGTATTGAATGCTTTCCTGCCCTATAATGAAATAGAGGAAGAAGCAGACAACTTCAAATCTAGCAACATACGTCCTGAAGGACTGGCCTGACATCATGAAAATAAGACTTCATTTGATCAGCTTATATCACTGAAAGCATCATGTCTCTCCACTCATAAAATAATAATGCCATTGGAACAACAGCGTAAGTCTACCTTAAGACTAACATGAATAAACACTTTTTTAATAAAAAACTTATTAGACCTGTAGTTTGGAGGTGAGCAGTTTAAAATATTCTCTAAGAAATCAGGACTCACTGAAGCTCACATCATGTTATAAACTGGCTGAAAGGGAAGGAGCCTCAAATCTAATTCACCAGTAAATATCCCATTTGATACACTCTAAATATTTAAAAATATTTAAAATTAAATATATATAAAAAAAGCATTATGCTACACAAAGGACAGTCTCCAGAAGACAGTGATTATCCTCAGCACACCTATATTTATTTAATTTTCTTTTTATAAATTTTGTTAAGAATGTGGTTTCCAACAAATTATCTTAACAAGTGAAAACAGCAAGTTGGGCCTTCCTTAAAGAACTAAGAGAAAATAAGGTTATCTTCTGGCACTTGAAAACTTCACCAGCAATGTTAGTGGCAGGTGGAAGGCATTCACAGTTATACCACTATTGTTTGCATATAGGGACTTTTGTGAAGTGCAGCGGTTCTGCAAAAGAGCTATGCTGAAGCGTGTGTTTTCATATGTGTATTGCAGAACATCAATCAGACAGATGAAAAAACTTGAAGTGATATTTCCTAACAATTTGGAGCACTGAATTTTGAACAGGACTCGGAAACTTCTGGCCAGTGAGTCTAATAAAGGTAGAAAACTTGCTGCTTCAAGAGGCAGAGGGATGGATTCACATATAGCTTTCTCAGGAGGGATATGATCATGGAGCGGTTGGGTCAGTCCCTCTTTAGCATTTAGCATACCTTCCTGGGCACTGCCTCTGCTATCACGCACTGAATAGCTAGGTTATCCTCTATACTGATGTCACTCAGGCATGAAGAGTCTTTTGAATTTCTGATACCTGGAAAAACAGGACAATGGAAAACAGCTCTTCAACATCTTTCATTATTTGACAACCTAAGACATGTGAGGAACTTCTGTTTCCAGTTAGGATGTAGAAAGATGCCATAGAAAGATGCAAATGATGGAAACAAGAAAAATGCAGACAAAATAGTCACCAAACTTTCCTGGAGGAAGTAGATAGATGGGAAAAAGCTCTGATGAATTCTAGAGAGAAACAAGTGCTTCATGTGTGAGCAAACAGTTGTGGCAACTTTGATACCAACTTTGACAGAGGGCAAGTGCCTGTTCTGAGAATGAGCCTGACATAAATGCAATTTATAGGGATGAGAGAAATCATCAGGCATTAAATGATGATTTAGGCTTACAAAACAGAATGGAATCTAGATGAACTCTAAACACAAAAACAAATTGCTTGGTCTGATATTTCTCCCTAAATCTTCAAATTTGCCAAATAAGAGGCAATAAAGAAGGAGCTGGTCGGTAAAGAGAAATCACATATTCCCACACATTCTTGTGTGCTTATATTTTAAGATGCTGTCAGAGTTGAATCTAAAGGTGAACTAAAAAATATCTGAAACTGCAGATCAATCAACTCCCAGCTCAAACACTGACAGTATGTTTTGTTTGTTTGTTTTTAAGAAGCGGCATAAACACAGGTTGGGAGTACGCTAATCACAGATGAATCCAATCTTACTACAGCTTCAGCTCAGCACCAACTCAACTTTTGGGAGAATCTGATCCTTCTATTATCTAAATACAAGATAGAGTAAAATGTTTTTAGAGGAAAACAAACCCAGGATGTTATATTTCAGATTTTCTTGTTCTTTTTTATATAATGTGTGGAATACTATAAAATTATAACATGCCAAAAGGCATGAAAGAATAATCATCAAGAGAAAAATACAGTCTATATGAGTAGACCAATAGATTCTAGTCACTACTGTTAGCAGACAAAGATTTTAGAACTATTATAATTGTGTTAAAGAATTTATAAGAAAAGATAAACATAATTGCTGAAGGTATGAGTTTATCAAGAGACAAATGGAAACTCTAAAAAGAAACCAAATAAAATTCGAGTGAAAAAAAATTAAATTAATTCACTACGTGTACCAGACAGAATATCCTTTACTATAGAATAAAAGATCACTGAACATAAATATAATTAATAGAAACTATCCAAACTGAAGGAGGAAAAAAAGTTAAAAAAATGAACACAGCATCAATAACTTGTGAGATTATAACAAGTGGTCTTACACACATGTTATCAGATTCCCAGAAAAAGAGATTATTAGAGACAAAAAATAGTATGGAATAAATATCTGAAGAATTGTCAAACTTTTCCAATTTGTATTTTTTTAAAAAGCTAATCCACATACCAAAGAAGTTTAACAACCTCTGAGCAAGAGAAATATGATAAAAAACACACCTGCTTATCTCATAGTCAAATTTCTGAAAATTAAAGATACATTTAAAATCTTGGCTGGGTGCGGTGGCTCATCCTGTAATTCCAGCACCTTGGGAGGCCAAGGCAGGCAGATCACCTGAGGTCAGGAGTTCAAGACCAGCCTGGCCAGCATGGTGAAATCCCATCTACTAAACATACAAAAATTAGCTGGGCATGGTGGTGGGCGCCTGTAGTCCCAGTTACTCTACTCGGGAGACTGAGGCATGAGAACTACCTGAACCCAGGAGGAGGTGGTTGCAGTGAGCTGAGACTGCATCATTGTACCAGCTTGGGCGACAGAGCAACACTCCATCTCAAAAAACAAAACATGCAGCTGTGAACCCACCCCTACATCGTCCTCCGAAACTCTCCCACCCTCTGACACTGTGCTTTTAAGTCCCNAAAAAAAAAAAAAAAAAAAAAAAAAAATCTTAACAGTGGAACAAAAGACACATTCAGGAGAGCAATAACAAGAATGAGGCTGAATTTTCATCAGAGACAATATAAACACACAATGGAACAATGTTCTAAGGTGCTAAAAGAAAAAATAAAAGGTCATTCTATTATTCCATATCCAGCAATAAAAGCCTACAAAAATTCAGGTGAAATAAAGATATTTTTTGATAACCAAAAAGTATTACCCAGCAGAAGTAAGCTGCAGATAATGTTAAGGGAAATTATTCAGGCTGAAGGGAAATCACACTAGATGGAAACCCGGATGTACAAGAAAGAATGATGAACACCAGAAACATAAAAGCAGGCCAGGTGCGGTGGCTCATGCCTATAATCTCTGCACTCTGGGAGGCTGAGGTGGGTGGATTACTTGAAGCCAAGGGTTCTTGATCAGCCTGACCAACATGGCAAAACTCTGTCTCTACTAAAAAATACAAAAATTAGCCAGGTGATGGGGTGCGCCTATAATCTCAGCACTTTGGAAGGCCGAGGAGGGCAGATCACTTGAGGTCAGGAGTTTGAGACCAGCCTGGCCAACTTGGTGAAACCTCATAGCTTAAAAACACAAAACCTTAGCCATGCATGGTGGCACATGCCTGTAGTACCAGCTATTCTGGAGGCTGATGTGGGAGAATCAGCTGAACCCAGGAGGCGGAGGTTGCAGTGAGGTGAGATCGTGCCACTGCATTCCAGCTTGGCTGACACAGACAGACCCTGTCTCAAAAATAAATAAAAAAATAAAAATAAAAGCATTTTTCTCTTATATTCTTTCAAACAGTTTAAAATAAAAATAGCGATAACATATGCAGACGCAAAATGTATGAAAACCATAGCACAAAAGATGAAGAGGAGGTAAACAGAAGTATACTGTTGACTGGCTCTTGACTTATATGTAAAGTGGCATATTTATTTAAGGTAGACTGTAATAAATTAGGGATAAAAGCCTTAATTTCTGAGTTTCTCCAATATAATACAGTATCCACTAGCCACATGGGGCTATTTAAACTTAAATTAATACAATAAAATAAGACTTTAGTTTCTCAGTAGCACTATCCACATTTCAAGTGTTCAGTACCTGCATGTGGTTAGTGCCCACTGTATTGGAGAATGAGGAAATACAACCATCTCTAAAATGATCTCCAAATTCTCTTGTCTTTAAGACTCACTCAAAGAAATCAAGAAGTATTCACTTGGGGTTTAATTTAGGTAAAAATTCCCTTTCTCTGGGCCTCAGTTTCCTTAAATGTAAAATGAGTCTTAGACTAGATGATCTTTAGTGTCCCTTCTGACTTTAAAATATTAGAACTCAGGCTGGGCGCGGTGGCTCATGCCTGTGATCCCAGCACTTTTCGGAGGCTGAAGTGGGTGGATCACAAGGTCAAGAGATCGAGATTATCCTGGCCAACATGGTGAAACCCCGTCTCTATTAAAAATACAAAAATTAGCTGGGCATAGTGGCATGTGCCTGTAGTCACATCTACTCAGGAGACAGAGGCAGGAGACACTTGAATCCGGGAGGCACAGGTTGCAGTGAGCTGAGATCATGCCACTCACTGCACTCCAGCCTGTGCGACAGAGTGAGACTCCATCTTAAAATAAATAAATAAATAAAAGAATTCAGTGACTCTAAACACTGAATGCCTCTTTTTCTCCATAGAGCATATAAATAAACTAGAGCATGGGGCCAAATTAGGTTCATAGATGTATTCCCATCCTGCCCCCAGAATAAAGTTTTTAAAAACCTGAAACAACAGAAACTTAAATGCTTTTAAGCAGATCATATTGTTTCCATTTTGCTTAAGTACTCAACATTAGGCTGCTTCCTACAGTAGCCTGATTGGCCGCTGAGGACATTAGCATTTACTATGTACTATAAAATGTTTACAGGCACTTTGATGATGACATTATTAAAAAATTATACATTCATATCAACTGAAGGTAAACTTAACGCATTCTTAAAGAAATACAGTGAAAGACCATGCCTCTGTGTGTGTGTGTGTGTGTGTGTGTGTGTGTCTGTGTGTGTTTAAGCAATTATGAGATAACACTACCTTCTCAGCAGCTGAGTATGTATTCTATTTTGCTTTAAGATGATCAAATCTATCATTAAGCAATTAAAAAAATCATCAGTGCTACTTTCATCAAAGTCATAGTAGCAGAACCTCCCCTTAGTTACCTGGTTTGCTGCAGATAATTAACAAATGCTATTCCCAGAGCCCTCAGACATCAGTCAATGAAGCTGTGCTACCAGTAATGATGCTCGGGACTGAGCAGGTACTATGTAAATTGAGGTTGTTAAACAAAAGGAACCATGTTAATTACAGCTCCATTCAAAAACGAGAATGAATCCATTCTATTCTATAAAATGAGACTTGAGCAGCAGGAAGGACATCCCTTTTTCACAATTCAGTAAAGCCTGTAAAAAGCCAGGAGATGAAGCAGCAGAAAACCTGAATGGGCAAAACTGTCAAAACACATTCCAAAGGCTCACTTGTGGAATTTACCAAACAAGTATTTACTTAACAGACAAGGGAGACGTGTTCAGCGTCATCCAGCTCTCCAGGGTAAATGAATTACTCATTCTAAAAAAACAAAAAGTGCTTAAAGAATTGAGAAGTGACTAGAAAGTAATTAGAAAGGCTTTTTAGAAATCATTCTGAGCTGAGTTAATCACTATCTGTACTCTTTGTGAACTCTGCACACTTTGCTATCACTGAATGTATAGCTTTTTAATTATCTGTTTATTTGAGAAGTCACTATTGGGTGGACCGCAGGACTTACGTGGCTAGCAAACGTGTTTTGCTTTTATGAAACACTATTTTAAGCATTTTTGAGCCAGTTGGCAATCACAACAAAAAAATTTTTCAACAGGAGGTTTCATATAAAATGATAAACTTCTAGTTTCTTTTGAAATTTGGAATATCTGGCAACACTGAGTTCCCATTCCCACTTGGTAAACACAGGCTGGAACTGAGTTACAGCTTCTCTCTTTAGAAGAGCCAGGTTCTATCCAGTTTGTCACCTCCCTACTGGCTTGTTTCACTCATTTGTGTTCTCTGCTTGGCTGCCGAAGGAATAGATGTTTGTGACTCCTTGCTTAAATGTTCTTTTCCATTAGACTCTAAATGACTTTAAAGATGAGGCCATGTCTCCTTCTTGGTATACGCTGCATTTTAAGAGGCAGTATAGGACATATGCAGGTGCTCAGGAAATTTTTGTTCATTGGAACCACTCAACTTAAAAATAAGGTCAAGTCCTTTATACATTTATACGAATAGAATACAAAATTTTTAGAACAAATGTGGGCTGTAAAAGTAATGGCGCAAATGAGCTGGGCATGGTGGCTCATGCTATGAATACCAGTGCGTTTTGGAGGCTGAGCTGGGAGGATCACTTGAGGCCAGGAGATTGAGACCATCCTGGGCAACATAATGAGATCACCGTCTCTTAAAAAAGTAAAAATTAGCTGGGCGTGTCGAGGCATGCCTGTAGTATCAGCTACTCAGGAAGCTGAGGCAGGAGGATCACTTGAGGTCAGGAGATTGAGCTGCAGTGAGCTATGACTGCCCCACTGCACTCCAGTCTGGGTGACAGAGAGAGACCCTGTCTCTTGGGAAAAAAAAAAAAAAAGTAATTTAGCAAATGAACAAACTAGAATGCAGGAAGTTGGGAGGTGGAGAGCTCCAAGATCACCCAAATCATGTTGCTAATTACCCACAGAGCCACAACCATGATCCTAAGTCTCCTGACTCCTATGCCTTTGATCTTTGCATTAAAAACAACCAAAACAAATTAAAAACAAAACAAACATGCATCACAATGTAGAGGACAAGGCATCCTAATACTAAACTATTTTTGTTGTTCAGTTTTAAGGCACACACACACACACACACACACACACACACACACTATACTGTTCTTTGATGTATAAAAGTTTCTAACTTTCATAAAGTTTAATCTGTATTTTTCTTCTGTACTTGTACTTTTGGTGTCATACCTAAGAATCCACTGCCAACTTCATCCAACTTCATGCCACGAAGGTTTGTCTCTATATTTTCTTCTAAGGGTTTTATAGTTTACGTTCTTAGACTTAGGTCTTTGATCTATTTTGATTTAATTTGTATGTATTTTATATGTGTGAGATGGGGAGGTGGCAGAGAATATTTTTGATTCATACAAAATATTTAGAACTCATCTGGAAGAAGTTGAAGTTACTGTCTTCTTCTTCTCCTTCTCCTTCTTCTTAGACAGAGTCTTGCTCTGTCACCAGGCTGCAGTGCAATGATGTGATCTCTGCAACCTCCACCTCCCAGGTTCAAGCAATTCTCCTGCCTCAGCTTCCTGAGTAGCTGGGACTACAGGCACATGGCACCATGCCCAGCTCGTTTTTATATTTTTAGTAGAGACAGGGTATCACCATGTTGGCTAGGATGGTCTCGATCTCTTAATCTTGTGATCCATCCGCCTTGGACTCTCAAAGTGCTGGGATTACAGGAGTGAACCACCACGTCTGGCCTATTGTCTTCTTATACCTCTTATACTAAAAAAAAAAAAATCTAATTTATGCCCCAACTCAAAGCCTGGACAAATGTTTACACTGACTCATAAATATAAAATGTTATGTTTTATATAATATTTTTATATTTCTTAACTCTTCTGAGCACACAGAAAGAAATAAGATATCTAGGTTAAAATAGGAGAAGAAACTATAGATACACTGAATAGATGGAAAAGGTAAAGTTATTAAGCCTGAAAAACAGGACAATGGATACAAGAAGAGAACAGGCCTTACACTTAAAGGCTGCTATATTTGAGCTGTAAGAAACACAAAGTTTTTACCTAAAGGACTGTATTAGCCTGTTTTCACATTGCTATAAAGTAAACCCCTGAGACAGGAAAGAGATTTAACCGTCTCATGGTTCTGCATGTTGTAACAGGAAGCACAGTGGCTTCCGCTTCCGGGGGAGGCTTCAAGGAGCTTTAAGTCATAGCAGAAAGCGAAGTGGCGACAGGCATGGCTTACTTGGCAGGGGCAGAATCAAGAGAGTGAGGGGAAAGTGCTATCCACTTTTAAACAACCTGATATTGTGATAATTCACTTGCTATCAGGAGACCGGCACTGTCGGGATGGCACTAAACCATGAGAGACCACTCTCATGATCCAATCCAATCACCTCCCACCAGGCCCCAGCTCCAACATGGGGGGTTAAAAATTGAACCTAAGATTTTTGTGGGGACAAAGATCCAAACCATATCAAGGATGATTAACATTCAAGAAATATCTGGCAGGAAATCATGAGGAGGGAAAATTAAGAAAGTGAGAAGACTGACATTAAAGGTGCCTTAAGATTAGAGAAATAAAGTTTATAGACTGGTGGTGGCTGATGCCTGTAATCCCAGCACTTTGGGAGGCTGAGGCAGATCAAGGATCACTTGAGCCCAGGAGTTTGAGATAAGCCTGGGCAATGGAGGGAAATCCTGTCTCTAAAAAACAAAAACAAAAACAAAATCAGCCGAGTGTGGTATGCTCCTGTATATCCCCAGTCACTCAGGAGGCTGAGGCAGGAGGATTGCTTGAGCCCAAGCATTCTAGACCAGTTTGAGTGACAGAGAAAGATCCTGCTTTTTTTTTTTTTAAAAAAAAAAAAAAGGTTTGGAAAGAAAAATTCAGAGAGGTAAATCAGTTTATTGAATTTTTCAACAAAATATCATTTCTTCTATTCAGTTATATAACCCTGAGGACAAGGTCAACAAACATATGCCATGCACGCCACATCTCCTAAACGCCAAACAGCTGGCAGGTATCATCAATCAATCACAGTGCCCTGAACACAACTTAAAACACACCCTCTCCTTGAAACACCCCAGGCAGTCAAGCAGTTGGTCATGGTTGGCACAGGGGGTAAGACCCATTTGCTATCCTGGGTCTACGGCACTGGGACCTTTTCTCAATTGACAACAGAAACTTGACAAATGGTAATTTTTTGAGTTCTCCACTTCTCAGCTTCTAGCTAGTGTTCTCATTCTCAGATTTTCTGCATGTATTTGCTTTAAAGACCTAAGTGAGATGACTGCAATTTGAAGGTCACAGACTCAGGCAAAGATTCTCATTTGCTAGTGTGTACCAGAATCATCTAGGAAACTTTTAATAAACAGAGTTGTGCAGCCCTTATTATAGGCTAACTAATTCCCTAGATATGGAGCATGGACATGTATACTTAAAAAAATGTCTGTCAGTAGGCTGGGTGTGGTGGCTCACGCCTGTAATCCCAGCACTTTGGGAGGCTGAGGTGGGCGGATCATGAGGTCAGGAGTTTGAGACCAGCCTCCCAACATGGTAAAACCCTGTTTCTACTACGGATACAAAAAAAAATTAGCCAGGTGTGGTGGCATGCACCTATAATCCCACCTAGTGAGGGAGCTAAGGCAGGAGAATTGCTTGAACCCAGAAGGTGGAGGTTGCAGTGAGTTGAGATTGCACCACTACACTCCAGCATGAG
>NW_016107815.1:969785-992618 GCF_001604975.1 Cebus imitator | reverse complement strand
GCAATTCTCCTGCCTCAGCCTCCCGAGTAGCTGGGACTACAGGCGTGCGCCACCATGCCCAGCTAATTTTTGTATTTTTAGTAGAGACGGGGTTTCATCACATTAGCCATGATGGTCTCAATCTCTTGACCTCATGATCTGCCTGCCTCACCCTCCCAAAGTGTTGGGATTACAGGCATGAACCACCACGCCAGCCAAGAAGTTACATTTCTAGGACCCTGGACAAGATGGACGAATAGGAACAGCTCTGGATTGCAGTTCCCAGTGAAAACACGGAGGGTGAATGATTACTGCATTTCCAAACAAATTTTTACTGTACACAGACCACGAGATTCCCAGGTGAAAAAGTGTCACAAGTCTCCAGCACAGCTGTTTCAGCCGGTGCAGTGGGTCTCTGCACAAAAACTCACACAAATCTGGGTGCCATTTCAACTGGTGCCTGGAACGCCTTGGAGACAGTCACCTGTTCAGCTGAAAAAAAGGGGCCTGAAACAGACAGCCAGGTGATCTGGCTTGGCTGGTCCCACCTCCACAAAGATTAGCAATCTGAAATGCTCTGGACTGAGAGTTTCACAGCAAGCACAGCTGGACCCGGGATGGATCAGCTCTGTGGGGGGAACGGCGTCCACCATTACTGAGGCAGTCTGCAATTACTGAGGCAGACCACCATTACCGAGGCAGTTTTAACTATACCTCTATAAACAAAACTGCAAGGAAGTTCACACAGCAGCTGGGCAGAGCCCACGGCAGCACAGCAACGCCTCTGCTGGCAGACTGTGACTAGGCTACCTCCTTGCTGGGCAGAGCATCCCTGAAAAAAGGCAGCAGCGTGACAGAAACTTATAAATGAAGCCCCACCTTCCCAGGACAGAGCAGCTGGGAAAAAAGTCATTTATGAGTTCCGCTGCAGCAGACTTAAATGTACCTGCCCAGCAGCTCTGAAGGGAATAACGGAGCTCACAGCTCACCACTTTAGCTCCTATAAGGGACAGACTGTCTCCTCAAGTAGCTCCCTAACCCCCATATATCCAAAGAGTCACAGTAAAGGAGAGCTCAGACTGACATCTGGCGGGTATCCCTCCGGGACAAAGATAACAGAAGAAGAAACTGGCAGCAACCCTTACTGCTCTGCAGCCACTGCAGGTGATCTCTCGGCAAGCAAGGTCTGGAGAGGACCTCCAGCAGTCCTACAGCAGGGGGCCTGACTGTTAGAAGGAAAACTAAAAAACAGAAAGAAATAACTTCAACATCAACAAAAAGGACGTCCACTCAGAGACCCCATCTGAAAGTCACCAACTACAAAGACCACAGGTAGATAAACCCACAAAGATGGGAAGAAACCAGTGCAAAAAGGATGAAAACACCAAAACCAGAATGCCTCTCCTACAAGGGATCACAACTCCTCACCAGCAAGGGAACAAGGCTGGATGGAGAATGAGTCTGATGAATTGACAGAAACAGGCTTCAGAAGGTGGGTAATAACAAACTTCTCTGAGCTAAAAGAACATGTTCTAACCCAATGCAAAGAAACTAAGAATGCTGAAAAAAGGTTTCATGAAATGCTAATGAGAATAAACAACTTAGAGAGGAATATAAAGGAATTGATGGTGCTGAAAAACAACACGAGAACTTCACAAAGCATACATTAGTTTCAATAGCTGAATCGACCAAGCAGAAGGAAGGATATCAGAGATTGAGGATAAACTCAATGAAATAAAATGAAAAGGCAAGATTACAGAAAAAAGAGTGAAAAGAAATGAACGAAGCCTCCAATAAATATGGGATTATGTGAAAAGACCTAATGTACGTTTGATACGTATACTGAAAGTGACGGAGAGAATGAATCCAACTTGAAAAACACTCTTCAGGATATTATCCAAGAGAACTTCCCCAATCTAGCAAGACAGGCCAATATTCAAGACCAGGAAATATGAAGAACACCACAAAGATATTCCTCAAGAAGAGCAACCCCAAGGCACATAATCGTCAGATTCACCAGGGTTGATATGAAGGAAAAAATGCTAAGGGCAGCCAGAGAGAAAGGTCAGATTACTCACAAAGGGAAGCCCATCAGACTCACAGCGGCTCTCTCAGCAGAAACCCTACAAACCAGAAGAGAGTGGGGGGCCAATATTCAACACCCTACAAGCCAGAAGAGAGTGGGGGGACAATATTCAACATCCTTAAAGAAAAGAACTTTCAACCTAGAATTTCATATCCAGCCAAACTAAGCTTCATAAGTGAAGGAGAAATAAAATCCTTTACTGACAAGCAAGTGCTCAGAGATTTCATCAGCACCAGGCCTACCTTACAAGAGCTCCTGAAAGAAGTCCTAAACATAGAAAGGAATAACTGGTACCAGCCACTCCAAAAATGTACCAAATGGTAAAGAGTATCAACACAATGAAGAAACTGCATCAACTAATGTAAAAAAAAAAAAAAAAAAAGAGGTGGCATCAAAATGGCAGGATCAAATTCACACATAACAATATTAACCTTAAATGTAAATGGGCTAAATGCCCTAATCAAAAGATACAGACTGGCAAATTAGACAAAAAGTCAAAACCCATCAGTGTGCTGTATCCAGGAAACCAATCTCATGTGCAAGGATACACACAGGCTCAAAACAAAGGGATGGAGGAAGATTTACCAAGCAAACAGAGAGCAAAAAAAATCAAGAGTTGCAATCCTAGCCTCTGATAAAATAGACTTTAAGCCAACAAAGATCAAAAGAGACAAAGAAAGGCATTACATAATGGTAAAAGGATCAATGCAACAAGAAGAGCTAATGATCCTAAATATATATGCACCCAATACAGGAGCACCCAGACATATAAAACAAGTTCTTAACAACCTACAAGGAGACTTAGACTCCCACACAATAATAGTGGGAGACTTGAGAAATCCACTGTCAATATCAGACAGATCAATGAGACAGAAAATTAACAAGGATATCCAGGACTTGAACTCAGATCTGGACCAAGCAAACCTAATAGATATTTACAGAACTCTCCACCCCAAATCCACAGAATATACATTCTTCTCAGTACCACATCTCACCTCTAAAATTGACCACATAATTGGAAGTAAATCACTCCTCAGCAAATGTGGAAGAATGGAAATCATAACAACCAGTCTCTCAGACCCCAGTGCAATCAAATTAGAACTCAGGATTAAGAAACTAGCTCAGAACCACACAACTTCATGGAAACTTAACTACTGGCTCTTGAATGTTGACTGGATAAACAATGGAAAGGCAGAAATAAAGATGTTCTTAGAAACCAACAAGAACAAAGACACAACATACCAGAATCTCTGGGACACATTTAAAGCAGTGTCTAGAGGAAAATTTATAGCAATAAACACCCACATGAGAAGCGAGGAAAGATCTAAAATTGACACCCTATCATCAAAATTGAAAGAACTAGAGGAGCAAGATCAAAAACACTCAAAAGCTAGCAGAAGACAAGAAATAACTAAGATCAGAACAGAACTGAAGGAGATAGAGACACAAAAAACCCTTCGGAAAAATCAATAAATCCAGGAGCTGGTTTTTTGAAAAGTTCAACAAAATAGGCCACTAGCCAGATTAATAAAAAAGAAAAGAGAGAAGAATCAAATAGATGCAATAAAAAAAGATAAAGGAGATATCACCACAGGTTCCACAGAAATACAAACTACCATCAGAGATTACTACAAAGAACTCTATGCACATAAACAAGTAAACCTGGAAGAAATGGTTAAATTCCTGGACACTTGCATCCTCCCAAGCCTAAACCAGGAAGAAGTTGAAACCCTGAATAGACCAATTACAAGGGCTGAAGTTGAGGCAGCAATTAATAGCCTACCAACCAAAAAAAGTCCAGGTCCAGATGGGTTCACAGCTGAATTCCACCAGACATACAAAGAGAAGGTGGTAACACTCCTTCTGAAACTATTCCAAACAATCCAAAAAGAGGGAATCCTTCCTAAATCATTTTATGAGACCAACATCATCCTGATAACAAAACCCGGCAGAGACTCAACAAGAAAAGAAAACTTCAGGCCAATATCGATGATGAACACAGATGCAAAAAATCTTCAATAAAATACTGGCAAACCGATTGCAACAGCACATCAAAAGGGTTATCCATCACAATCAAGTAGGCTTCATCCCGGGGATGCAAGGCTGGTTCAACATACACAAGTCTATAAATCCACCACATAAACAGAACCAAAGACAAAAACCACATTATTATCTCCATAGACACAGAGAAAGCCTTCGACAAAATTCAATAGCCCTTTATGCTAAAAACTCTCAATAAACTAGGTATTGATGGAACGTATCTCAAAATAATAAAAGCTATTTACGACAAACCCATAGCCAATATCATACTGAACGAGCAAAAACTGGAAGCATTCCCTCTGAAATCTGGCACTAGATAAGGATGCTCTCTCTCACCACTCCTAATCAATATAGTATTGGAAGTTCTAGCCAGAACAATCATGCAAGAAAAAGAAATAAAGCTTATTCAATTAGGAAAGAAGGAAGTCAAATTGTCTCTATTTGCAGACGACATGATTGTATATTTAGAAGACCCCATTGTCTCAGCCCCAAATCTCCTGAAACTGATAAGCAACTTCAGCAAAGTCTCAGGATACAAAATCAATGTGCAAAAATCACATGCATTCCTATACACCAATAACAGACTTAAAGAGAGCCAAATCAAAAATGAACTGCCATTCACAATTGCTACAAAGATAATAAAATGCCTAGGAATACAACTAACAAAGGATGTAAAGGACCTCTTCAAGGAGAACTACAAACTACTGCTCAAGGAAATAAGAGAGGACACAAACAGATGGAGAAACATTCTATGCTCTTGTTTAGGAAGAATCAATATTGTGAAAATGGCCATACTGCCCAAAGTAATATATAAATTCAATGGTATCCTCATCAAGCTACCTATGACCCTCTTCACAAAACTGGCAAAAACCACCTTTAACTTCATATGGAACTAAAAGAGAGATGTGAATTCAAAGCAAAAAGAACAAAGCTAGAGGCATCACACTACCTGACTTCAAACTATACTACAAGGCTACAGAAATCAAGACAGCATGGTACTGGTACCAAAAAAGAGATAGAGACCAATGGAACAGAATAGAGGCCCTGAAGACAACGCCACACATCTACAACCATCTGATCTTTGACAAACCTGACAAAAGCAAGCAATGGGGAAAGGATTCCCTGTTTAATAAATGGTGTTGAGAAAACTGACTAGCCATGTGCAGAAAGCAGAAACTGGACCCCTTCCTGACACCTTACACTAAAATTAACTTCAGATGGATTAAAGACCTAAATGTAAGACCTAACACCATAAAAACCCTAGAAGACAACCTAGGCAAAACCATTCAGGAAATAGCATAGGTGAGGACTTCATGACTAAAACACCAAAAGCATTGGCAACAAAAGCCAAAATAGACGAATGGGACCTAATTAAATTCCAGAGCTTCTGCACAGCAAAAGAAACAAACATTAGAGTGAACCAGCAACCAACAGAATGGGAAAAATTTTTTGCAGTCTATCCATCTGACAAAGGACTTATATCCAGAATTTATAAAGAACTAAAACAGATTTACAATTAAAAAAAGAAACAAACCCATTCAAAAGTGGGCGAAGGATATGAACAGACACTTTTCAAAAGAAGACATATATGAGGCCAACAAACATATGAAAAATGCTCATCATCACTGGTTATTAGAGAAATGCAAATCAAAACCACATTGTGATACCATCTCACGCCAGTTAGAATGGCGATTATTAAAAAATCTGGAGACAACAGATGCTGAAGAGGATGTGGAGAAATAGGAACACTTTTACACTGTCGGTGGGAGTATTAGTTCAACCATTGTGGAAGACAGTGTGGCAATTCTTCAAGGACCTAGAAATAGAAATTCCATTTGACCCAGCAATCCCATTACTGGGTATATATCCAAAGGATTATAAATCGTTCTATTATTATAAAGACACATGCACACGTATGTTCATTGCAGCAATGTTTACAATAGCAAAGACTTGGAACCAACCCAAATGCCCATCCATGATAGACTGGACAGGAAAAATGTGGCACATAAACACCATGGAATACTATGCAGCCATAAAAAACAATGAGTTCATGTCCTTTTTAGGGACATGGATGAATCTGGAAACTATCATTCTCAGCAAACTGACACAAGAACATAAAATCAAACAGCACATGTTCTCACTCATAGGCAGGTGTTGAACAATGAGAACACATGGACACAAGGAGGGGAGCATCACACACTGAGGTCTGTTGGGAGGGACTAGGGCAGGGACAGTGAGGGGTAGGGAGTTGGGGAGGGATAACATGGGGAGAAATGCCAGATATAGGTGATGGGGATGGAGCCAGCAAACCAGATTGCTATCTCTGTACCTATGCAACAATCCTGCATGTTCTTCACATGTGCGCCAGAACATAAAGTGCAAAAAAAAATTTAAAAAATAATAATAATAAAAAGAAAGAAAGAAAGTAAGTTACATTACTAACAAGTATTCGGAATCTGCTGGTGATGCTCATTCCCTAAGACTATGCTTCGAAAACCAGTGTTTTACTGCAAGGGTTGGCAAGCTAGGGCAGCTTAGCCAATTCCAGCCTGTGACTTATTTTTGTAAATAAAGTTTTATTCACACACATGGGTAAGCCAGATCAATCTACAGAGGAAGTGGGAGAATTTATGCTGTATCACGAGGTAGGCAAAAGATGGAGGCATTTTATTACTCAAAATTTTAACGCAGAAGAGACTTGCATTTTAGAGACTGACATTTTGAGACACGGAAAATAGCAAAACTCAAGACAAGAGAACTAGTGAACAAATGGAGAAAAGTAGAAGAAAAAGAATGGATGACTGTAGGGTATATTCTGACAGAGTTCTAAGGTGATGCGATCTTAATATTATTTTTCAATTTGAGATGTATGCCCAGTAAAAGATCTAAATTGAGCCCAAATTATTGTCCTGTAAAAAAATAAAAGATAAGAAGGAGATAAGGTTTCCTAACCTTTATGCAATCCTTATGAGATTGAAGAAAAGACTAAATAATATGGATTCTGATAATCGTGCTTATCAGATGCTAATTGCTGGTCAATGTCAGGTGAAGCACACTAAAGAATTATTCATTCTGTAAACTGACGTATTAGTGTGACCTTGGAAGGAGAGTACATAAGCACATATGCACTTAGAGACTTCTTTTAGTAAAACTCCTAACAACAAAAAAGTTTACTATTGTTTGCTTTTCTTAGCAAGCACTATGACATTGGGAGTTTCTAAAATACAGAATAAAACAAAGCTACCATTGCTTCTAAATACAATGGGGAATTTATTAGACTTCATCAGCCAGGCTGTATAGTGAACTTATTAGCATAATTGTAGGAAGAATTTTTAATTATATCTGAATAGACTCTATTAGGCAACTACTAAAACTGAGTCTTTTACCAAACTTCCTCCTAAGAGAATTAACAAGTTGGGACGGAACTTTTTTGAGGGGAAAAACAAGCACGCAGGTTGAAACCCTGGGGGATGAAAAAAATGACGGCATACATTCAATATATAGCCAACAAAAGTTTATTGCTTACAGGCTGTGTATAAAATACTGCAATGAATGCTCCCCTCCAGGGAAAGGTTTTTATTTTGGGCTACTATTTATTGACTGCTTCATTTTATACTAGCCATTGTACTAAGCACTTAATGGATACTGTATTTAATCTTCACAACCACCACACAAAGTCAATTATTATTAATCCCATTTAAAGACAAGGAATTGGAGGCTCAGAGAAGTTAAATAATTTTCCCAAGGTTGGCCAGTATTCAAAACCCAAGCCAGACTGATCTCTAAGCTGATAATATGGCCACTGTGGTGCACTGTGCCTTCCCCAGGGCACAGGTGGCCAACATCATGGGCATTCTGGTTGTGCAATTCGGAGCTACACTTGGCATAAACACATGCCAAAGAAGGAGGCTGGATACTATATGACTTTTTGAGTGTCATAAATCAAATAAAAGGACAGGAATACACAGCAAAATGAAAAAAAATTGCCCTCTTACAGAGGCAGGAGAATAGGGTCTGGAGGCAGGAAACTTAAGGCTGATTCACGCTGACTTCCTAGAACTAAATCAAATGGAAACACTTCAGCTATGACAGAAAATATCCTCTCCATTTACGTAGGGTGTATACCGAGTAAATGATTTTGTAACTTTACTTCATCCTCTTCATTTACAGAGGGTGTACACCATTCGTTACAAAGAACGTACACCAAATGGAAACCTCTTGAGGGTATTTAAACCCCAGAAAATTCTGTAATGGGGCTCTTGAGCCCCTCTGCTTGGGTCACCCCCAACCTGTGGAGAGTACTTTGATTTTCAGTAAATCTCTGCTTTTGTTGCTTAAATCTTTCCTTGTTTTGTTTGTGCGTTTTGTCCAATTCTTTGTTCAAGCTGTCAAGAACCTGGACACCCTCCACTGGTAACACTACTTCAGCGAAAGAAATGCAAGGTGAGTCTGTTAGGGTCCAACAGACACGTCATGGACTGTCTGCTAGGCCCAGTGGGCAGGCAGGCCTGCCTGCCTGCCTGCCTGCCTTCCTTCCTGCCTGCCTTCCTTCCTTCCTTCCCTCCTTCCTTCCTTCCTTCCTTCCTTCCTTCCTTCCTTCCTTCCTTCCTTCCTTCCTTCCTTTCCTTCCTTCCCTCCCTCCCCTCCCTCTTTCCCTTCCCTTCCTTTCCCTTCCCTTCCCTCTCCTCCCCTTTCCTTCCTTCCTTCCTCCCTCCCTCCTTCCTTCCCTCCCTCCTTCCTTTCCCCCTCCCCCTCTACCCCTCTTTTTCTCTTTCTCTCTTTCTTTCTTTCTTTCTTCACTCTGTTGCCCAGGCTCGAGTACAATGGCATGAACATGTTTCGCTGCACCCTTGAGCTCCTGGGCTCAGGCAATCATCCCACCTCAGCCTTCTGAATAGCTGGGATCACACCATGTCTGGCTACTTAAAAACAAAATGTTTTCTAGAGATGGGGTTTTATCTTGTTGCCCAGGCTGCTCTCAAACTCCTGGGTTCAAGCAACCTTTCTGCCTCAGCCTCCCAAAGGGCTGGAATTACAGGCGTGCGCCTGCACAACTCTCTTTGTTCCACCCTCAGAGTCCTCAATTCCGTTTCCAGGATTTTGTGCATTTTGTTTTTTGTGAGACACACAACATCTGCATACTCACTGAGACAGTCAGTGACAGCCAATGTGAAGGACACTCATTTCTGAGAAGTGAAGCATCCTGCTCTAGCCGGTTTTCACCATCCATATACCTGTACCATCTTGTGAAAATCTTCATGGTGTTATGGCAGTGGGGCGCTTTGATTTTACTCAGGGCTTGTCTACGCTAAAGTTTAGACATTGTTCTAACTAAGCACTGCCTCAACCATACTCCCATCCCTTTACCTAGTCTTTGATTCAAAGAGTTGTTTTTTGTTTGCCTAGTTTTGTGTATGTGTGTGTATGTTTTTCACCTGAAGGAAAGAAATCTCTACCATTATAGAATTCCAAACATTCTACCACACTCCACTCTAAACGTCTTGTTAGGAGTCATGACAGTAAGTGGTAAGAGATCGATCGGAGGACTGTGCTCCTTTCTATTTCTGGCTGAGGCTAATGTTCTGGGGAAGTTTGCAGAAATATACCAAGGAGTAGCCCTTTGGCTAAAAATTTTCCTTTGATAAAACAGACATGCATAAAGCGGACTTTCCCAGCTTTCTATTGCAACCTTTTCTTTCCTGGAGGAACTATCCTTGGAAGTAAGCAGGTAACTAACTTGCTGTTCAAAGTCCATTCATTTCCAGTAGTGTACACTCACAGTTCTAAAAAATAATGATTACTATGATTATTGTATTTTAATGTGGACATCAGTTTCAGCTAAAAAAGACTGGGATCATCAACTACTAGAAGGGCTATTCCATTAAGAGATATGAGGCCAATATTTTTCTATCAATTAAGACATTGAGATATTATAAACTATTTTGTCATGTTGAAAATATCATGAAAAAACCATCTAAAGGGTCCCTCAAGCATAAAGGAAGTGCTGAAGACAGGAATGATCCCCTTGCCGACTTTCTAGGGCTAAGAATGACAGCATCCCAACAGTAGCTGGATATAACAGTTTAGGTGGCCTCAAATGTTGGTTAAGCTGCACAGTGTTACTTATAATTGTTCACTATGAAGAAACAATAGCCTCTTCAAATCAGAGAAGTTACTTATAAAATAAAGACTGTGGAAAATAACTTATTTAACTAATTAAAGCAATTAGTCATATAAACAGATGAGAATAGCATGAATCATAAGTTAGAAAGTCAAGCTTAGCAGAAACATGAGGAAATCTATGGATTTAATGTATGTCAAACTACAGGAAATACTAAGAGATACTTTTAATTTAAAAACTCTTCACTGAGAGGACATACAGTAATGCATTGCGTAACAACATTTTGGTCAACGAGGGACTACTACAGGACAGTGGCCCCAAAAGATTATAATAGAGCTAAAAATTCCTGTTCCTAGTGACATGGTAGCTGTCGAACGTCATAGCACAATGCATCACTCATGTGTTCATGGTAATGCTGGTGTAAACAAACTTACTGCACTGCCAGTCATATAAAAGTATAGCACATACAATTATGTACAGTACATAATATTGGATAACATCATAAACAACTATGGGCTGGATGCGGTGGCTCACGCCTGTAATCCCAGCACCCTGGGAGGCTGAGGCGGGCAGATCACGAGGTCATCAAGACCAGACTGGCCAACATGGTAAAACCCCGTCTATACTAAAAATACAAAAATTAGCTGGGTATAGTGGCGTGCACCTGTAATTCCAGCTACTCGGGAGGCTGAGGGAGGAGAATTGCTTGAACCTGGACCTGGGAGGCGGAGATTGCAGTAAGCCGAGATTGCGCCACTGCACTCCAGCCTGGGATACAGAGTGAGACTCGATCTCAAAATAAAAAAGTATAATACATACAATTATGTACAGTAGATAATATTGGATAACATAATAAACATGTTATTGATTTTTACATTTACTATACTATAGCTTTTATCATTATTTTTGAGTGTACTTCTACTTATTAAAAAAAAACAAAAAAAAAACAAAGTGAAGAGTAGAACAGCCTCAGACAGGTCCTTCAGGAGGGATTCCAGAAGAAGGCATTGTTGTCATGGGAGATGACAGCTCCATGTATGTTACTATCCTGGAGACCTTCCAGTGGGACAAGAGGTGCGTGAAAACAGTGACACTGATGGTCCTGACTTATGTAGTCTAGGCTCACGTGTGGTTTGTGTCTTAGTTTTTAACAAAAAAGTTTAAAAAGTACAAAAGGAAAAAAAATTAAAAATAGAAGCTCATAGAATAAGGATATAAAGAAAATATTTTTGTACAGCTGTACAATGTGTTTTAAGCTAAACATTACTACAAAAGAATAAAACTTTAAAAATCTTATAAAGTAGGAAAGTTACAGGAAGTTTAATTTATTGTTGAAGAAAGAAAAAACATTTTAAAAATAAATTTGGTGTAGTCAAAGTGTCCAGTGTTTATAAAGTCTACAGAGTGTACAGTGACATCCTCGCCCTTTACGACCTCGCTCACTGTCTCAACCCAGAGCAGAGCAACTTCTAGTCCTTTAATCTCTATTCATGGTGAGTGTCCCATACAGGTGGATCACTTTTCACCTTTTATACCATATTTTTACTGTTTAAATATACGAATCCTTACCATAGTGTTATAATTGCCTATAGTATTCAGTATAGTAATATACTATACAGGTTTGCAGCCTAGGAGCAATAGCCTAGACAATTATATTAGGTGTGCAGGATATGATACCATCTAGATTTGTGCAGTACTCTCCATGGTATTTGCACAATGATGAAATGCCAAAGAATGGGTTTCTCAGAATGCCTCCCCATCATTAAGAAATGCATGACTATATTTAACAAAAAGGCAGATAGGTTTTCCTCTTGCAGCCATACTCGAATTTACAGGACAACTCTTGAAAAGGATCATAAGAAAGCATCAGAAAACTCTTCTAGCAGAGAATGTGCCTTATATACCGAATTCTTCACATTGTGTCCAGCATGGTGCATGAGCCCACAGTAGGACTAGATTAACATTATTTATAATGTAATGTAATAAGCCACACTTCAAATTTTTGGTGTCAATTCAGTTTTTAAGACTGATATACCCCGAGAACCCAGATGATACCAAAACAGAATAAAAACTTCTTTTTTACATAAACAGAAAGCTCAGGAAACTGGTGAACAGCTCAGCAACCTAGAAACCGGCTGTGCAGAGCACTCTTTGAATACGAATTAGCAGTGGGTAATGGCAGCATATTTATGAGGTCTCTTGCCGGGTCCTTTCCTCCTGTGAATGCTGTATAATTCATTGCGCGCGCCCTGACCCCAGTGCGCTCCTGTTCTGACAAATCATACTTGATTAAGACAAATCTTTATTAGTTAGCTAGTCAACTTCCCCATTTATCACTGGCAAATCCCATTCTCCACTTCAGGTATAGGAAAAGTGACTGAAACCTTAAAAAGAAACACCCAAATATCTAAATAAAAATAAAATATTTGTTAAAACACAGCAGGTAAAGCCAGAAACCTCTTTATAGATGAGTAAAGAAATTATTTAATAGGTACATATTTTACCCACTGACAAACTCAAACCCACTACACATTTCACTCAGGCTGAGATATTGTTAATTAGGTAATCTATTTAGGAATTTTTATCTCCTAAGAAACTCCCGTCAGAAAGAAAAATGCTATATTTTAAAAACTGTATTACGAAGTTGGAGGCTTGAAATACTGAAAGAGTAAGAATAAAAATTTTAAAAAGACTTCTGAGTAGAAAGAATGTGTGAGCCTCCAACCAAAAGAATAACAACAAATCTTTACAGAGTGAGACAGAATAAAGCAGAATAAATTCAAAATTATTCTTGGTTCTCTAGTACCATAGGAAAAATGCACCTCTTTTTTAACTATGTACAGTATTCTCATGCACTTCATTGTTGGTTAACCCTAAAGATGATTTAATGAATTTATCATGGTTGATGCTCATTTTAGAATCTGGTCCACTGAGCTTGGTACCAGAACTGTTCTCAGAAATCTGATGATGATGCCATCAGTAACAAAGGAGGACGCCATGTGCTAGGATTGCCACTGAGTATCATAAATAGCATCTTCTGATAAGTTTCAAACATTCTCTAATTTCATGGAGGTAGACTTCGGCACAAACTATTAACTTTCTTTCTTTAGTGAGAGCGAGAGAGAGCAAAATGTTTAAGCTGATTTTTAACTTCTTAAATTTTTACTCTTAAGCCCTCAGTCCAACAGAAGTGAAAAATCTTTTTAGCTTTTTCCAAAAAGCTACCAAATCAATCCAGATGTGTAACCGATATGTAATCTCCACATAGATGATCTCAATGTTCTCTTTAAAAACAATGCAGGCTGGGTGCAGTGGCTCACACCTATAATCACAGCATTTTGGGACACTGAGGTGGGTGGATTGCTTGAGCTCAGGGGTTCAAGACCAGCTTGCCTAACGTGGCAAAACTCTGTTTCTACAAAAACATAGAAAAGTTAGCTGGGTGCAGTGGCATGCACTTGTAGTCCCTGCTACTTGGGAGGCTAAGGCAGGAGAATCGCTTGAGCCCAGGAGGCGGAGGTTGTAGTGAGCTGAGATTGCGCCATTGCACTCCAGCCTGGGCAACAGGAGTGAAACCCTGTCTCAAAAAATAAAAATAAAATTAAAAATAAATTTAAAAAATGCAGAAACAAAGTGTAATTATTTTACAAAATATTTCTATGTGGGATCCTTTCTATACTGATAAATCTATACATAAACTATGTACAGATTTATGGAAAAACACACTTTTCGTCCTGACAACTTTAATAAAACACCAGTTAACACAACATAGTGCCCACATCACATTTTACTTTATTGATGTCCTTATGTGTTAAACAGAAAGCAACATTCAAAAACATTTTGCATGTTGGGGATGCCTTCTATTTGCCAAATTTTTCCATTTAGAAAATGTGGATACATCTTGAGAAATGAGGTCAGAGCTTAGTATGAGAGACTTCAAAAGAACACCTAGTGTAGTGGGAAATAGTGTGTTGATGATTTTATAAGTAGACTGACTCTGATTATATCTATGGATTCAAAAGAGATCGCGCCTGGACAAGCTCTCCCCACCCTACAGGTCTTTCTTCACAATCTCAAAGCACTAAATGGCTATTCCAAAAATGAAAATTGTCACGGTCCCATTAGAAAATATTTATTTAATCTGGATAAGGGCAGAGTGGGGTGGGCTGGAGAGTTAAGCAGTTGACAACATGCCCATGGAAGTAAAGGAAAAGTTTTAAAGTAACTTTCATTTATCTCATGGGTTCTCCACTCATTTTTTCTTGGAAATCCTCATGAAAATGAACTCTTCCAGAAAGGTTAAACAATTTGCCTGTGGAGGCAAATTTTAGGGCAGAGGCAGGATTAGAATTTAAGCCAATAAATATTACTGAAAGTCAATTATGTAGCAGGTATATAAAGAAATAAAGAAGAATAAAGCATGGTCCCAACATCTAGCAGCTTATACTTAGACGGGGTAGGATGATATGAATGGAACCACCATCGGGACCAAGGATAGAACACTGCACAAGTACTAAACTAAGGAATGTGCCAAAGGTGTCGTATCAACTAACAGAAGAACATGGTACTCTCCACAGATTTGCTCATCACCCTTGCAGGTCCCCCACAATTCACATTTCCTGATGTCCACCCTGGGCTTCTTGCTCTTACACTCATACTAATCTGCCACACGATGATGTGGATATCTTTGGAGATGATGTAAAATCTGAGTGTTACTGACAATCTAACTGTGTCTAATACTCTACTGGGTGCCTCACATTTCTTTTCAAATCTTAGAAGACAAAGGTAAGACCCTATGGAAACAACGCT
Organism: Cebus imitator; assembly: GCF_001604975.1. NCBI lineage: Eukaryota > Metazoa > Chordata > Mammalia > Primates > Cebidae > Cebus > Cebus imitator. Next base: position 977,583 of record NW_016107815.1, on the reverse strand, counting down.
TCCTAGTTTTATTATTTTTAACTTCCAAGTTTTAGTTTTTGTTTTTTCAGAATGTGTGTAATATTGACCTGAAACTAATGGAATATGATAAACATTTAAAACAACAGGATAGGCAGTTGGATAATCTACAAGATAGGTTGTATTTCTAGCAAAATTGGCAGGTAAAAATGTTGAAAGGCATCTGGTCCAGTTCCTTCTACTTATAAATATGTATCTATCACCCCCATGGCACATAAATCAAAGTGGAAGATAAGAAGATAGTATTCTATTCTACCTACCCACTCCCCATCCCTGGTACCACATTGCCATAAGGTAATTAAAAAAAAAAACCCAGCATGTTGGTGTTCTTTCTCTTCCGTATAATAGCTGGCATATAATACGTGCTTCTTAGATGGATGGATGGATAAATTAATAAATGATCAAGTGAAATAAGTAGAAATGCAACAAAAAAAGTAAAAAGGGGAGATCATTAAAAGCAAGAAAGGCAAAAAGGTAAAGTTGGTAAAAAAAAAAAAAAAAAAACTCACATAGAGAGAGCATGGGCAGATTCTAGAATTGGAAGCATTTTAGAAGTTATTTATTCCACTCAGGAGTTGGATTAGGTCATCTAGAGAGAAGTGATTTTTCTAAATGGCATATCAAGCAGAGTTTGGATTAGAATCTAGGCTTCTTCACTCCTCATTTCATATCCTATGTAATGCATAAGACACAAGCAGAAAGTTCAAGACCATGGAGTTAGTGTGGCTGCCTTCTTCAATGAATGGCCCCGAGGCATGGTTCCATTATATAGACCTAGCACTTCTGCAATTGTGAGTAGCATGCTAGGGATGCTGCTCTCTGCTAAGAAGAATTCCACACAGCACTGGTCTACCTCATCATTTTAGTGATGCTTTCTGAAACTAGTGAGAAATACCAAATATATACCCATTTATACCCCTTAACAGGTAACTGGGTTAAGATAGGTGGCAAAGGGGAAGGAGAGTGTAACTTTTCCTTACATTTCACTTATTTATGATCTTACTGAATTCTGGGGAAAAATTTAAGCTGGGCAAATATGTATGATATTTGGCTATCATAAATAGATTCCGCGTTCATTCCACAAACGCACATTGAGTGCTTACTATGCACTAGGCAAGGGAATACAAAACCAACTATGAAGTTGGATGACTGTAGTGAGCTACTAGGCAAACAATGGCTCTTTGAAAAGTGAAAAGTTAAAACCGGTTAACATCATAAAATCTACTTGAGGGAACAGTTTGAGGTTACTTCCTTCCTCATCTATACATTTTAATTGAATAGGTTCATATGAGTGTGTTCAACTTGCAAACACATTCCTAGAAAGAACAATAAATATCAAATAATTGTACAATTTTGTTACTATGTTTGACTATGATGGAAACTAAACCATTCCTTACCACAATATAATTTTGCCATTCTGCTTAAGGTTGGTAAACCATTATAATCCTGATATTCTAATACAAACACTAGGTAGAGAAGCCCAATTCTGCTGTAAATTTTCAGAATGTGTTAAAATTGATGTCAATGTCTCAGTAATTTCGCAGTTTAAAAAACAGTTAGAAATGTAATGACTACACTACACTTGATTAAAGCATTTACAGCTCTAATCAAAAACTGACAGCAAGATCAAAGATGTTAACTTAAATCTCTCCTCTAATTATGTTTAAAATGCCACACCTCAGGCCTGTCTCTCCTCTTCTTTTTCAAACCAAATTCTGCTTAAGAAAGATCTAACACTTCTTAACAGTTCATTATCCAATAAAACTATTCAAAGCTTAAAAGCAATCTACACAATTAGTCAGGACCTCAGGGAGTCCACCGGTAGTCTTTATTACGGGACTTCATATTAAAACACCTTAATTATATTTGTCAAATGGATTTCATTAAAACCCATGGTCGCTTTAATTTTCATATTTTGACAGTGCTGGCATAGGCATTATTACCACCTGCCAGGCTAGGAACTACAACAAAATTGTCAAATTCCTTCAAATCCTAAGCACTTTCTTTTGTACCTGATTGATAGTTTTCTCTGTGTGGGGAAACTATCACAATTAGAAGAATTAAAATACTCCTACTTAAATTCTACTCTGAATATATATATATATTTCCTGGAGATGCAAGAAAAACAAACTACATCTGTGCTGGGTTGCCAGGTGCACTTTGCAGAGAGGGCGATGCACATACTTCGCAGTGCATCTGAATAGCAAAGCCGAGACATCAAACAGAATGCACTATGATTCAATCACATCACAACCATCAGGACTTGAAAGCCAGGACATTTTTTTTTTTACCTCCTATTCATTATGCTGCCATATTTCATAAAATATACGGTGTTTCTGACCATTCACTTGAGATTCAATTGTATTTTCATTTGCCACTGCAACTCAGACTATTGAAATAGCAAATGAAAAAAATACATATATCTCTTTCTTTCTAGCTATGCAATGTTCAATGTCAACAGTGATGCAATGTTTACAGCATTTCTCGAATTCAGCTAGTTATGCAACTTAAGGAAACTGGAGGTGTGTACACTAATAAGCAAAGAGTTTTTGTCTGTTTTCCTCTGGAATTTCGAAGTCTTTCACAGCTTATGCAGTACAGAATGAGATTCTCTCAATGATTCTCCTTTTAGATTGAGGCACACAAAATTCTATTTTTCAAGTACTGAAGAACACAAATAGCAAAAAAAGGATAATTTTTTTTAACCTAACAGACTCACAAGATGTAACAAAGGAGAAAGGTTTCTGGCCTATGTCTAACATACTTCAGGGCTTTGTACAATGGTCTCAAGAGTAATAATCACCTTGCTTTATGAATACTTTAAGTCATAGTAAAAGGTCTTGGATTATTTTGAGTAAAGCTAAAATTTTAAATATTTACTTATGAAATCACAAGACATTCAGTAATCATAAATGATCACTGACTTACGTGGTTCAAAATTTAATATAATTGAAATAAAAAACATGCTCAGAGAGGCCCAGCACTGTGGCTATTACCTGTAATCCCAGCACTTTGGAAGGCTGAGGCTGGCAGATCACCTCAGGCCAGGAGTTCAAGACCACCCTGGCCACATGGTAAAACACCATCTCTACAAAAAAATAAAAATAATAATTTAAAAAAATTAGCCAGGTGTGATGACAGGCACCTGCAATCCCAGCTACTTGGGAGGCTGAGGCGCGAGAATCACTTGAACCTGGGAGGCAGAGGTTGCAGTGAGCCTAGATCATGCAACGGCACTCCAGCCTGGGCGACAGATACAGAGCAGGACTCTGTTTAAACAAACAAAATCAAACAACAACAACAACAACAACAACAAAAACCCAAGAAAACATGCTTAGAGAATTAGGCATAGGGAATATTCATTTAAATATAGTTCCAGTGTCACTAATGCCTAGAAGTTTTTCATGATCAACTTAGCTGGCAACGTTTTTCCCTCCCCCGGACTCAATGCATTATCTGTACCACCATTATGGCACAGATCCCAAGGCTTGATGGTTTGGTCTTCTCCCTATGGCTGGCCTATCACAGTGCCTAGTACTGTGCACACAATGCCTGTCTATTAAAGAATGACTAACTGGGCTCATGCCTGCCTCCCCATTAGACTGTAACAAACTTCCCCATAGCGGGGAATCAGTCTCATTCATTTCCCTCCATACAGCGCCTCATAAATGGTAATTATCTGGCGCACACACACACACACTCTCCTGTAGAGTGGATTTATGAGTATATATGGATATGTGCTGATATACTAAGTGCTATGAATACAAAAAGTTTTTAAGCCCCCAAATTCACAAACCAAAAACAGAAGAATCAGCAACTCCTTTTACATTTTTTATTAACTGTTACTATAATTTTGAACCATGAATCCTTCACATCTGCCTCATCTTTTTCTTACTGACCCTTCAGCAACTGTGCTTGGGCTGGCTGATAACCCACAGAACTGACGGAGCAGGGGGGTCAGAGGAATACAACTCAGACATTTTTTGTGGAGCTCCTCAGCTGCTCGAAAGTTAAATTCCATTGCAACCAGTCAGTAATTTATTTGAAGCCATTATTATTAATAATCACAGAACGCATGGATTTTTCTCATTAGGAAAAAAATTGGAACAATCTACTATTTTTAATATGATCCTAGAGGGACACTTCAAAAATGAACCAGATGCGGTCTACATTCTGGAATATTTGAAGTTTATTTGATATAAATAGAGGCCTACAGAAACCCTGCTGACACAAAAGGCACAAGACACATATAAGTTTATGAATACTGCATTTATTACATTTTTAAATGCAATACATGTTAACTTGGTGCTCAAAGAGTGCTTTGGGTTGAGAATCTTTCTGTATTAACACAGTGTGATCGATTTCAGCTCAATGGAACCCTGTTTCCGATCGAATGACATAATTCACAAAGTCTAACAGTTCCTCTCTTTCTGCTGTCCATTTGTGTTCGAAGACAAGTACAAGTGCAAGAGTTGGGCTGTGGACTGGAAACTTGATGTGGTCTACACAGTGGATTGACATGGGATTTGTAAAGGCAAGCACTTTGGGCAGCATAAAAAATAAAACTGGAAGTTTGACTAACCTAGTGCTCTCACAGAAAATGGATAATTAAGGAATGGGAAAGAAACATCTGGAAGGGATAGGATGCTAAAGGTAAAGGTAATGGAGTTTTTTTTTTTTTTTTTTTTTGAAATGGAGTCTTGCTCTGTCACCCAGGCTGGAATGCAGTGGCACGATCTTGGCTCACTGCAACCTCTGCTTCTCGAGTTCATGCGATTCTCCTGCCTTGGCCTCCTAAGTAGCTGGGATTACAGGGATGCGCCACCACGCCTGGCTAATTTTGTATTTTTAGTAGAGATGGGGTTTCACCATGTTGGTCAGGCTGGTCTCAAACTCCTGACCTCAGATAATCTGCCCACCTTGGCCGCCTCCTAAAGTGCTGAGAGTACAGGCGTGAGCTGCTGCGCCTGGCGAGAAGATCTTTTAAGGGTGACCTTCTGCAAGTGGGGCTTTGGAATTGATGCCGGGGCCCTTGCCAACTGCTGTTGGGAGTTTCTGCCTGCGATCATCTCTACACTATCAGAACTGCCACTTCTATTCCAGGCTAAGGTCATCTCCCCTCCTGAGCCCAAACTGTCATGCACATCATCACCTGGTCATTTCCTATAGCCTCTATGAGCTCCTCCAAATCCCCCGTTTTCGAGCCCTGGCGAGTGGGGAAAGGTCCTCAACCTTTCTGCATCGTACAAAATAAGGAGAGTGGTTATTCTGTTTTTCCCTTTATCAACAGCAAGCTTAGCGTGTTTGAAGGATGGGGTAGAAGGGAGGTAATGTGGGACATGTGAGATCACTAGGGCCTGCAGGAGGATGGGAAGGAGAGTTGCAAAGGCTTTCAAACTGTGTGATCAGAGACAGAGCCTGAAGTGCCCAGCTGACAGCTCAACAAGCTTGCTCAGATAGAGCTTTTTCCAACAGGAGAAAATCCGTGACTTTTGCTATCTACCTCTGGCCACACCCCCTCTCAGAACGATCACCTTGAAAGAAAAAAAAAAATATTGCTTTTTCTGTAACAGTCACAAGACAATAGGGCAATATTTACTATTCTTTTGAAGTTGTACAAAAACAGCCAATCCAAATATGCCTGACGGTCCATTGTTGGCTAGAAACTGAGATATAAATAGAGTAATTTGGATGCTAAATCACAGCATTCATCATCTTTCTGGAGCCCAGGCAATGAATGACACCGAGATCTGTTTCTGGACTGAGCCCTGTATTTTGCATTCAGACTACCCTCAGGGCTACTACTCTCTTATACACAAAAGAATACTGATCCACTTTAAAGAAAACAACTGCCTAATTCAATAGCTGTCAAATGATAGGCCAATATTAAAATGACTTAGCTATATTTTTCTATTGGGAATCAACACTGGAGCCCTTTTATACAGTATAAGTCTATATCATTTCAGCAATTAATAAAGGCACACAAATTGCTTACAAAGTAGAACAACCTGATCCACGTAGACATTTATCTATAGAAGCTACTGGGTTTTGTTGTTGTTGTTGTTGTTGTTTGTTTTTTCCCAGATTGTTGAGATCCTCCTTACCCACCTCCAGGCTGTGGAGTGCCTGATCCCCAAGTGAGCTGGTTCGCTCATTCTCCAGGAGAGGTGGGGGCAGGCGGAGTGGGAGAGGAGGCAAGCTATAGGCAAAATAAGATTTTAGTCAGAGTCAAAAACTGACTGCTATTGTTTCTTATAAATTGGACAGTTTCTGCTTATTTTTTAAACATCCATGTTTTACTCTTAAAACAGTGGGATTTTATGTTTCATAGGTAGATAATATTTTATTGGCATTGATATTGCTATTAAAGATATCCTAACATGACATCTTTAGCATCTGTGTAGCATATTTGCAATATAAATGCAAGGTAAATAGATTTAAAATGGTGAATTTTTAAATGAACATTTAAAAATAAAAACGATTTAAGAGATATTTTCATATTCTATGAACTTAATTCTTTGGGTAAAGAAAAATAATTTCATCTTTTTATTTTAACTCCAAATGGCCCTTGAATCATTACTCCTCAAAGTCTCCAACAGAAGGTGGAAGACAATGATTATTCCTGATTTACTGGTGAAGAAAAGCTGCACAAAGGAGTTAAATTACTTTTCTACTGTCACAAGTGAGGCACAGAATCATGAAATTATATTTTGTCTTCTGGTCTATTTTTTAGTCTTCAAAGCAGAAAACTGGCATAAGCCATATTGGGAATATGTGTAGTTTCTAGAACCAGCAGCTGAGAGTCAATGAAGATTTCAAATAAACTTTTATTTTAAAAGCAAAAATGAACTGTTAGACTAAGTTAACTTTTGTTTTTTACAAAAATTCCCATAGTCTGCATATACCTTTTTAATGTAAGTTTCTTATATTCCAATATCAATTCATAGGGAAACAGTTGGATGCTCGTGTTTTCAGCCTGCTCTAGAGCTCTTAAATATGAAAACATCTAGTCACACAATGTCAGTTCTTAAATATTTCAATGAATTAGGTAGCTCTTTACATATGTATTATTGTTAAATTTCATTAGTAAGTCAGTCATGAAGCTTCTAGGTCTGAGTATGTCAAAATGACAATGCTAACACGAGGAGAGTAATACAAACACGTTCAAAGACCTACCCATTTTGAAAATTTGAAAGCATCACTGTTACAGAACAACTATCCAACTAGTAATTGTCTATGTGTTTTATCAAAAGAATAAACGTCAGAAAATCAATCTCCTATAAGTCTAAAAGCTCAGTATCTAAATGATATTTTGCTTTTTCTAATCATGTTGACTCTGATTATGCATTTTTAATTGTCAATGAAGTTTAATAATAAAAAGGGAAGGCTTTAATTGAAATGTTTGTAAAATCCTCTTATTTGGAGAGTTTGTGTGAGTTGATTAATTAAGAGACTTTCACAGTTTTCATATTGATTGTCTTTGTGTTTCTGAACTTTCTATCTGTTGCTTATGAGCAGAGCAAAAGTAAGAAATCTTGGATGTAACAAGATGTAGGATTTCTTGATACAGGTTTCCACTTTGATAAATTGAGTGTTTTCCCCTCCCTTTTATTTTGTAGAAAGAAGCAGGCTTGTTAATGCTGATACTTTTGCTTCAATGTTATAATTCCACCAAATGCCTTCAGGACATAAGATCTCCTATCTCTAGTACAGTTTTTATTTATTTTATTAAATTGTTTAAAAACAGAAATGAAGAAAAAAACAAAAAAAACAAAAAAAA